>NW_007831164.1:0-771 GCF_000696425.1 Galeopterus variegatus
GAGTTGGCTATGGGTCCAAGCAGAAGTTTCACTTTAAAACAGCCATGTACATGACAATCTCATGGCATCCACCTCTAGGGACTTATTTTTATTTGATTTAATTAGTCCCTATGCTGCTAGGTCTCAGGAGACATTGAACATTTTCAAATGCTCATAATTAGAAGCTTGGAAATAGTGAAAAGAACTTTTTTTCTTTTTTATATCTGGCAAGAGACTTAAGAAAGGCTGGACTCACTATCACAATCGGATGACTAGTTGTTCTTTAAATTCAAGCCCTTCAGCTTCTCTTAGGCCTTTCCATTGGTCTGACCTATGGGCTTTGGTGGTGTGATTTAACTGGCTCTTGTTGGGGAGTGTATTTTTAATATGAAAAATAACCACAAGGGATCCAGATTTTTCAGAGCAGCCTCTATTTCACACAGTCCGTCTCAGTGACCCATAAGAACACAAGCATGACTAGTTTAGGAGCTGAGAAAAATAGCCATTATAGTTCCTTATGGTTCATTTTCCAGATACTGCCTCTAAAGAGGACCAATCATCCAGGATGCCCAGCACTGTCTCAACCACTGGCACCTCCAACTCACTTAATTCAGCCACAAATTGGACAGGAAGAATGTAACCAACAGTTGAAAAAATTAACAACAAAAAAAGTAGGAAATAGCCAAATACGACCAGAGCCACAATTCTCCTGACTCGACATGCAACTATGCATACATTTTGATGCAGGGATAAAAAATATTAATCGTTTTCTCTTATTTCACTTCAATGTCC
>NW_007831165.1:0-771 GCF_000696425.1 Galeopterus variegatus
CACAGCACTCACTGGCTGAGCGCAGTGCGGCCGGTCTCAAAAAGGACAAAAAAAAAAAAATTAATGTTAAGTTTCATAGAAAATAGCAATACTACTCAAATTCAAGCATTTAAAAAAATACTTCATAAAAGTAACATTCTTAAAAATTGTTTACAGTAAAAGAAAACATGAGGAAATTAATAACTTTTAGTCATCTTCCACAATTCAAGGTCTCATATAGGATAATGGGTAAACCTATTTTTAATTTAACACCTTTTCAGAATAGTTCTTTAAAAAATGCTTTAAGATGTACAATACTGTCCTCTTTATGTTTGATTATTTGCTTTTTGTTTTTGCTTCTATTTTTTTCCATTGTAAGCTGCTTATCGTCATGAGTTTTTTGTTTGTTTGTTTGTTTGTTTCCCACCACTAGTATGGTTAATAAGGAAGACTAGGATTTTGGAGACTAAGAATCAGGATTGATTGTTTAGCATTAGAGGAAACGATCAGTTCAAATGAGCACAAAACTTAAGAAAAAAATAAAACAGAATAGAAGAAATTAGCAAATCAATTTATAAAGTGAAATATGAGACTTGAGATATTCTACTTTTACCTCCACTACAGTTTATCATCAGCAAACCATAGATCTGAAATGGAATTCAGAGTTTAATGATAAACATCATTTTTGCTCAATTTTATCTTCCAAACTTGTTAAAATAATCTTATTCTTGGAGCATTTCCTAGAAGATATTCATTTTAACCTTTCTGTGGAATCCCACCTAACATTGCATT
>NW_007831166.1:0-771 GCF_000696425.1 Galeopterus variegatus
GAGAGAAATAGGGAAAAATACATCTATTCCATTTTCCTGAAAGTGAAACTGCTTTCTTTTTTACATGGATTAATTGCATCTTTATTTATTCGTAATTGCTTTTATTTTACTTATTTTTTTATTTACAAAATGAGTATCGCACTAAAAGCATTCTTTAGAGAGTTTCTTTTTTCAAATTAGTATCATATTGCTACACGCATTAATATGGCATCATGTAATGTATGCTGTATAGTTCATTGTTTTTGCCTGCTATGGATATATACCATGCTTTATTCATCCACTGTCCTGTGGATGGAGATTTGTCATGTCCCCAAGTTTTTGCTATTGTTAACAATGCTGGTGTGAATAATCTTGTACATGTATCCTGCTGTACATGTTTAAGAGCTTCTCTTGATATATACCTAGGAGTGTAATTGCTAGGTTATAGGCTGTATACATCTTCAACTATAGTAGGTAACATGAAAAGTGGTTGCAGTAATTTATATTCCTACTAGCAACGTGTTAGAGATTCTGCAGATCCTTACTAAGGTGCAGCTTGAAAATTCTCTCCATGCAGTAGGCTGGGGTAATTGCAGGGCTTCTCTCATTTGCTTCTTCTTTCTTAGGCATCACTGTCAAGTGTTGCCTTATGATGAATATCTTAAAACTTCTGTTTCTGTTTCATGTGTTTTTTTTTTTAGTTTTATTTATTTATTTTTACTTGCTCTTGGCAGAAGGGTCAATCTGATCTTTGATTCTCCATCTTGTTTGGAAGCACTATTTTTATTTTTC
>NW_007831167.1:0-771 GCF_000696425.1 Galeopterus variegatus
ATACAAAGCTCACTCATGGTTTAGTATCCAAGTTCAAGGTCAACTCTACCAGTGACATATTCTTTATAATTCCACATAACCTTGTTCATTCCATTTTCTTAACAACTATAATCTTGCTTTATGATGAAATTTGGTACTAAATTACATACTATTATGTATTACTCAAAAATTTTCCCATATACTTTAATTTATTGGCTGTGGCCAGTATGTAAATTCTAACAGAGTATTTTACTTTTTCGTATCTACCTCCATAATACACATGTTGTTTAGCCTTGTGATTGATAGCTAAACAGTACTAAGTGCACAATGTTGTATGTATTTGATACATATAATAATAAATTTGGTAACACATCTTTTGAAAATGCCAATATAAAGAATAGAAAAGAGCCTTTTTCTCAATATCCCCAGAAATATTTTGGGAAAGCATATGCTAAACATAGGACTGTCATGCAATAAATTCTTAACGCCTATTTCTTCATTTTGAATTTATATTTAGAGCTCTGTCATAACAGCCAGATATCTCCATAATGTTCTGCCTATATAACCTTAGAGGTCCACTTTGCTGAATGCCTAAGGAAGTTATTCCTAGGACACAGCACTCCAGATAAAATCTTAGCAGAGGAAATTATTCCTAGGACACAGCACTCCAGATAAAATCTTAGCATGTTAGAGTCACTTTTTCAATTTCAAAACATGAAAGCAAGATAAGCAAACAAACCAACAAATAACCAAATATATAAAATTGATTAGCCAATTATAAGGAAAAGTTCT
>NW_007831168.1:0-771 GCF_000696425.1 Galeopterus variegatus
GTGCTCTGCCTCCCCCAAACCCATAACCCCAGTTTAATTATGAGGAAAAATTAGACAAATTCATTAGATATTACAAAATACCGGATCGGTATTCCTCAAACCTGCCAAAGTCATCAAAAATAAAGAAAGCCTGAGACAATGTCACAGTCAAGAGGAACCTAAGTGGACATGATAAGTAAATATAATGTGGCATCCTGGATGTGGTCCTGAACAGAGAAAGGGCACTAGGTAAAAAACAAGAGATATAAATAAAATTCAGACTTTAGTTAATAATAATAATTAATATTAATTTATCAATTGTGACAAATGTACCATAATAATACCTTATCTGATGTACGGTGCATAATTGATGGTGCTCAGAAGTGGAACTGCTATTAATAGTGAAAACAGGGTATAGGTCTCTGTACTACTTTCTCGATTTTTCTGTATATCTAAAACTATTCCAACATAAAAACTCATTTTAAAAAAATCTGTGGTGGGAGTAAATTTTTTTCCTTTTTTTCCCCTCACAGTGAAATGTTTTTTTTTTTAATCTGTAATTATATCTTCTGTGTCATTTATATAGGAGCCTAAAATAGAAAGGTCACCAAGATGGACTGGTAGTAATGTAGTTGGTAACTGAGTAGTTCTGAGAGAAAAAGATCAACGGAGGAATGACTGTCCTTGTGATATTACAGTCGGAGACACTATAGAAAACCACAAAAGTTTTAGAAAGCTTCCCTATGGGGAGAGCACAGAGAACAGCATGAACCAAAATAGCTGGGAGTGGGG
>NW_007831169.1:0-771 GCF_000696425.1 Galeopterus variegatus
TTTTTTTTTTCTATTAAATAGATATAACAAATATTACTTCTTACCACTATAGCCTGAATGAAAACTGGATTCCCAGGGCTGCCAGCCTCTGGCTTCTCCTCAAAGGCAAGGAAATGAACAACTCTGTGCCCCTGCTCAGAAGCTGTCCTGTTTCTAGTGTAGAAACTGTAAGGACCAACTCTGGCCCACAGTGAGGACAATCAAACGTAGTGGACGTGCACCACCACCTGTGATTCTCTGTACCGACACATTTCCTACTTGCAGAATTCGTTAAAAGTATTTCTCGACATAATCTGGGTTAGGGTCAAGCAAGTGCAACTAAAGACAACTTTGTCACAAGCCTGCAAATGCTTCTAAGTATGTTTCACAGTGAGCTAATTTTCACAGTTTTGTTTGTCCCTGAAGAAAGGCACAGTCTACAAAAACTTAATCAAAACTATGACATTTAGAATTTAAACTTCTATTAGTAATTTTTTCTTCATGAATGATAAAAAATAAAATTACAAATCTCTGTCGTCCATGTAGGCTGATGTCCTGTTCTCTGAGGCAGGAAAAATGCTATATTTTTATGCAAAGAGAACAGCTAGGAAGATGTAAAGGTGCAGGATACCACGTTAAACCTTTAAAATAGAGCATGAAATCTCCACCTGGGAGCTAGGAAGCTGCACCAATAACTGGATCATCTTAAATCACAACAGCTGTTTAGGGGGAAGGGAAGTAAAACTACCCTTGACTTTTAACACAACCATTCAACAGAATTAAAGAATGGAC
>NW_007831170.1:0-771 GCF_000696425.1 Galeopterus variegatus
ACAAAGCGTGGTAGGGGGCTGACCACCTGCTTTCTTGGGGCAGCAGTTTTTGAAATGTCCTAACTCACCACACCCATAACATCACCTCTCAGTGGAGGGCAGAGCACTCTTATTGGGTGGAGCCAGAGCAGCAAAGGCCTTGGTCACTGCATCAGTGAGGGCTTGTGACTGAGCTTGTAGTACAGTAGAAAGGGTTTTAGCCTGGTGATGTTGGGATCCCACTTCTCTAGAAGTGACAACCCATTTTTCAATAGACCTATCTCTTAATCCAGCACAGGCCAGTTTATGGTCTGTCGTCATTCGATCCCAGACAAGCATTTTAATGAATTGATCTCTTAGGGGCCCGGGCGGGAATTTTCTTTGTATGTTTTGTTCCACCCTCACGATAAATGAGGGGAGGTTCTCAGTGGGCCTTTGAGTTATCCCAGAAATGGGGGGCTCTGTTGATCCCTCTGCGAGCTTTTTCCAAGATGAGAGGGCAGCGGCCCTGACTTGGTCCTGATAGGGAGGGGGGATGGCAGCCTGATGAACCCCAGTGCTGTACTGGTCGGCCATGTCAGACAGCATGCCAAAAGTAATAGGAAAAACAGGAATGGCAGCCTGATTTCTCTCTGCAAGGACATGACATTCCTCTTTATAAAAGGCACACAACTTGATGAACAAGTTAGGCGGTAAGACAGCCTTGCATAGCATTTTCCAATCCTGGGTGGTGCATGGCTGATGTGCCAGCCCTTGGAGAATTGTTTCTGCCCAAGGGGAATTTGGGCCATC
>NW_007831171.1:0-771 GCF_000696425.1 Galeopterus variegatus
TTTTCTTTTATTCTCCTTTCCTGGCCTCTTCTCTTCTTCATCAATCATATCATACATGTCTCCCCTGCTTCAAACACTTCCAAGGATTTCTATTTCCTTTAGATTAAAATCCAAGTCCTTATCTTGGCCGACAAAGCCCTGTGTGACATGTCCCCGGCCACCCTCCGGCATCACCTCATCCCAAGCTCCTCACACTGGCCTTTCTGTCCCCCCGCCAGGCCAAGATCTCATGTGTCACAGGACCTTTACCAGTGACATTTCCTCTGCCCAGAACACTCTTCTGTCTGCTCTTCATATGTCTGACTCTTTCTCACCTTGTGGGTCTTCCTGAAATTCCTCTTTCTTGAGAGAGAGCTTCCCTGGCTGGCCTACTATGGGTCTTCTTTACTTCTTGCCAATTTTCAGTATGTGGAATTATTTTATTAATATCTTGGTTTATTTTTCATTTTTTGTTTAGACTTTCCTTTGTCCCATTTCCTCCCTAGTTCACAAAATAGATGAGAGAAGTCACTGTTTTTAACTTGTTCACCCCTAAATATTCAGTACCAAGCAAATGCAAGACACATAAAAATGCTTATTGAATGAATGAATGATTGAATTAATTTACTAATTTAATGATAAAGGGATGGTTTTCTTTTCAAAGTAGGTCAGTCTAGTTTTAAGAAACAGGAAGGTGCTAATAGAGAGGGAGATACTGCACATAAGGAGAGAGGAAATAAGAGCTGCGCTAAAGTCAGGTGGAAGCAGCAGGAGGTGGGATCAAGCCCACAG
>NW_007831172.1:0-771 GCF_000696425.1 Galeopterus variegatus
CTGCCAGGGACCGTTAGTGGCAGGCCAGGAAAGTCCAGGGGCACCGTTAGTGGTAGGGCAGAACAGGCAGGCCAGGGCGTCTCTTAGAGGCAGACCAGGCCGGGGTGCCCTAGGGGGGGTCTTTCTTTCTTTCTTGGGGGCCCAAGGGGATTCCAGACCAGGGCCTCCTGCCTGTGAATGGCAGGGCAGGCCAGCAGGGACACAGGTGGGCTAGAAGAGAGAACGAAAGAAGAAAAGAGAGAGAGACCCCAGAAAGAAAGAAGGAGAGAAGGAAAGAAGGAAGGAAGGAAAGACAGGAAGAGAAAGAAAGGAGGGAAGGCAGAAAGGCAGGGAAGGCTGGGACGATAGGAAGGCAGTGAAGGCCGGAAGGCCGGAAGGGAGGAAGGCAGGAAGGGAGGAAGGGAGGAAGGCAGGAAAGCAGGAAGGGAGGAAGGCAGGGAAGGCAGGAAGGGAGGAAGGCAGGAAGGCAGGGAAGGCAGGAAGAGAGGAAGGCAGGAAGGCAGGGAAGGCCGGGAAGGATGGAAGGCAGGAAGGCAGGGAGAGAGGGAAGGCAGGGAGAGAGGGAAGGCAGGAAGGGAGGGAAGGGAGAGAAGGCAGGAAGAAAAGAGCTCACCTGTGGCCCCCCTGGCCTGGACTGACCTGCCTGAAAGTAACCCCCTATTCTGGCCACCCCTGGACTTCCAGTAAGGGCTCCCCTGGTCTGGAGACCTTAGGGACCCCAAGAAAGAAAGAAAGAAAGAAAGAAAGAAAGAAAGAAAGAAAGAAAGAAAG
>NW_007831173.1:0-771 GCF_000696425.1 Galeopterus variegatus
TTCTTTCTTCCTCTCCTTCCAGGACAACCATGATTCAGATGTTTGTATGCTTGAGATGGTACGCTAGCTCTCTTAGATTTTCTTCATTTGTGAAATTCTTTTTTTTGTCCACGTGTTATTTCAAAAAGGTTGCCTTTGAGATCAGAAATTCTTTCTTCCCTTTGCTCTAGCCTGCTGCTTATGCTCTCAATTGTAGTTTTCATTTTGTTGAATGAGTCTTTCAGTTCTAGGAGTTCTGCCACACTCTTTTTTATTGTATTTATTTCTTTGTGAATTTCTTCTTTCATGCCCTGGATTGTTTTCCTGATTTCCTTGTGTTGTCTGAGTCTTGTTGTATCTCATTGAGTTTCTTTAATATTGTTACTCAGGATTTCCTTTCAGACATTTCAAGAGCTTCCAGTTGTATGGGGTCTGATATTTGAGAATTATAGTTTCCTTTAGTGGTGTCATATCTTTTCTTTTCTTTTTTTCATATTTCTATTATCCCAACGTTGGTGCCTAATTATTTGGTAGAGTGATTGTTTCTTTTATTACTCTGGGGTAGCTTTTGAGGAGAGAAACTCCTCCCGTAGATTTGTTACATATTACCCTTTGGGTGAGGTGTTTTAGTTTTGGTTCTGTGTAGATTCAGTAGTTTCAGTAGTTCTAGGTAGATTCAGTTGTTCTGCATAGACTCAATAGTTCTGGGTAGACTCAGTAGTTCTGGGAGGCACTGTCAGCTATGTGCATGGCTGGATGGCTGGACCCATATGTGTGGGTGAGACCTTGTGG
>NW_007831174.1:0-771 GCF_000696425.1 Galeopterus variegatus
TTTTTTTTTGTTTGTTTGTTTGTTTTTTTTTTTTTTTTTTTTTTTGGTGGCTGGCCGGAAAGGGTGTTATTAGCTTCTTGTAAAACTTTTTTTTTTTTTAAAGATGACCAGTAGGGCCGGCCCCGTGGTGAGAGTGCGGCCCTGGGAGCGCAGCGACGCTCCCGCCACGGGTTCGGATCCTACATAGGGATGGCCGGCGTGCTCACAGGCTGAGCGCGGTGCGGGCAACACCACACCAAGGGTTGCGATCCCCTTACCAGTCACGAAAAAGACAAAAAAAAGATGACCAGTAAAGGGATCTTAACCCTTGACTTGGTGTTGTCAGCACTGCGCTCTCCCAAGTGAGCTAACCAGCCATCCCTACATAGGGATCTGAACCTGTGGCCTTGGTGTTATCAGCACCACACTCTCCCGAGTGAGCCACGGGCTGGCCTCAGATTCCTTTAAAACTGAAGTGGAGAGTATGGGGTCTTGGAGCTGGTGAAGGTGGGTGTTGGTTGGGTATGCGCATTGTGGGTCAGGGTCCCTAGAGGAAGCTGGTTTATCCTCCTGCATTTAGTTGTTTCCTCTAAGGCTGTGGGCTTCCTGGTGTGGCTGGTGTTTTGATGTGAGCCGTAGTGTGTGAATGTAAGTGCGTTTTGTATTTGATGTGTCGCAGTGTAGGGTGCGTGTATCTGTGTGTTGTGTTTTTTAAGGGGATTATTGTGGTGTGTCGCTTGAGTGTGGTTCTGTTATGTGTGATGACTGAGTGTTTTATGTGTTGCCTCCTTG
>NW_007831175.1:0-771 GCF_000696425.1 Galeopterus variegatus
CTACACATATACCATATTCCTGGCAAAAAACAAACGGTAACAAATTTAAAATAATTGAAAGAATAAAAATTAAATCATCAAGTTTTACTAAAATTAAACTAGAAATGAATAACTGAAATAATGGAGACAGTTATAGGCATTTGGAAATAAAATAATCTGTGTGAAGATTTTTTGGATGTACGTAAATTTTATTCTGTAGTGTAAACACCCCATAGTGGAATCCCTGGGTCATATGAGAAGTATATGTTTACCTTTAGAAGAAATTGTCTGTTCTAATTGTCCCAAATTGGAAAATCCAAATATCCTATGGGTAACCAGATAAAACACACACAATGGAATACAACTCTGGAATTAAAATCAACCAATTGTTGATACATGAGACAACTTGTATGAATCTCAGAAAGATTATGCTTAGTGAAAAAGCCCAAATCAAATTCTCATATATTGTATGACTCCATTTACGTGTAATTCTTGAAAAAGAAAAAAAAATGATTGTGGTAGAGAAAAGATCAATGTTTTTCAAGTGCTAGCATTTGGGTTAGGGTATGACTATAAATAGATAACATCATGAATTTAATTGGTGGTGTTATTGTTCTGTATCTTGATTGTGGTGGTAGCTACAGAATCTATAGGTGTAATAAAATTCTATAATTTAAAGGGTAGTCAATAAAATTCTAGAACTGCCAACCAAAATATAGCCAATGTTGCTATATAATATTCTGAAAAATAATTTTAAATGTTGCTGCATTAAGATTCAAAGGAAGAGGTTGT
>NW_007831176.1:0-771 GCF_000696425.1 Galeopterus variegatus
GATTAGTATAATTAGATTGTTGAGATTAGTTTGATTCGTTTAATTAGATTGATGAAACTAGCTTGATAAGTTTAATTTGATTGTTGGGATTAGTTTGATTAGTTTAATTACATGAAGAGAATAGTTTGATTTGTTTTATTAGATGGATAATACCAGTTCAATTAGTTTATTTTGATTGTTGGGATTAGTTTGATTAGTTTAGTTTGATGAGTCTAGTTTGAATAATTGAATTAGATTGATGAGATTAGTTTGATTAGTTTAATTAGTTTGTTGAGATTAGTTTGATTCATTTAATTAGATTGATGAGACTAGTTTTATAAGTTTAATTTGATTGTTGGGATTAGTCTGATTAGTTTAGTTTGATGAGTCTAGTTTGATTTCTTTAATAAGATTGATGAGACTAGTTTGATTCGTTTAATTTAATAAATGAGATTTGTTTGATTATTTGAATTAGATGGATGAGAATAGTTTGATTAGTTTAATTTGATTGTTGGTAATAGTTTGATTAGATTTATTAAATGGATGAGATTGATTAGTTTAAATAGATTGATGAGACTATTTTGATTAGTTTAATTTGATTGTTGGTATTCACCTGAATAGTTTAATTAGTTTGATTAGTCTTGTTTGATTAGTTTAATTAGATTGATGAGAGTAGTTTGATTTGTTTAATTAGATGGATGATTCCAGTTCGTTTAGTTTAATTTGATTACTGGGAGTAGTTTGATTTGTTTAATAAGATGGATGAGATTAGTTTGATTAGTTTAATTAGAT
>NW_007831177.1:0-771 GCF_000696425.1 Galeopterus variegatus
GAGGCTTAACTAACAATTTACAAAACAGAGAAACTAGAGGAAAGCAGAAATTAATGAAAGTTCACCTGCTTTTTGGTAGAGTTTTGGGCACTCTGGCCATAAGATCCCCCATCTCTCTCTTACAGACCCTGACACGCCAGATCCTTCTCTAATCAGAGGCTGTATAAATTGCCCCTTATTGACATAATCTGAGCCATCATACTTAGAGTCCCTCCAAATTCTTTCTTTGCTAGCCCATCAAGGTGCTTAGAAAATCACTAAGGAATCATTTATTTGTTCGCTCATTTGTTCAGCAAGTTCGTATTCTGTGCCACTGCGTGCTAGAGTTGAGTGACCCAGCCTAGTAACTCCCATCTCCCAGGAGCAGGGCCAGCATCACTGACAGATCATCCTTGAAGAACCACGATGCAGGCAGCCCTTCCAAGGTCCTCTGAATTTGCTCGTGATGCTCCCTACTTGGAAGTCTTCAATGCTGCGCTCTCTCTGAAAAGGAAGATCAAGTCCTTAGCAGGGCCCGGAGCCCCGAGGGTAACCCTGCTCCCTCCCATCTCCCAGCGGCCCAGCCCGTCCTTGCCCTGTTCTCCAGCTGCACCATCTCCTAGCAACTCCAAAGCCCCATAACCTTCAACCCTGCTGCCCTTTGCCTACAGCAGTCCCCACTTGCCATCACACGCCTCTCCACCTAGTTAACTCTCGGTTATCCTGGAGATCGAAGCTCAAGCGTCACTTCCTCAGGAAGCTTCCCTGACTGCCCTGCCCCTGGTGGAGGTC
>NW_007831178.1:0-771 GCF_000696425.1 Galeopterus variegatus
GTGCAATTATCACCACAAAAAATCCTAGAACATTTTCATCACCCTAAAGAGAAATACTGCCCTCCAATCCCTCCAAGCACACAAGCCCTGGTCCTAGGCAATCACTAATCTACTTTCTGCCTCCACATATTTGCCTGTCGGGAAAGTTCATATAGGTGGAATCATACATAATATGTTGTCTTTTGTGAACGGCTTCTTTCACGTAGCATAATGTTCTCAAGGTTTGTCCATGTTCTTCACCTACCAGAACTTCATTCTTTTTATGGCGGAATAATATTCCATTTAATGAATGTACCATATTTTGTTTATATATCAGTTCATGAACATTTATTTGCATCAGATTTCCTTTTCAGAAAGATACAAAACATGGCTTAAAAGAATACGGTTTCCGTTCTCTTCCTGTATCACCTGTCGTAATGTATTCCCTTTTCAATGTAGTCTTTCCTTTTCTTGCTCAAAACTTGCAACATTAAACACCAGCTGGAAATGTAGTTTCCTAAGCCAGCGTCCTTCCTGGGTGTCTTCCTGTTCCCCTCAGTGGTTCGGGTTTTCTCCCATGACAGCCATTCCTATGAATGAAGATCACCAAGGGTCAGACCTGACTCTGAACACCATCCAGGAGGTGCCGCATCAGAGCCTGATCGCAGCTTGCCCGGTGAGTAAGCTGGACAACAGGATCCCTATTTACAAATGCAGAATCTGAGGCTCACTGGTATTTAGCTCTGCCCAGTCCACACAGCTGGCATGAGGCAGAGATGGGATTTGAACCCA
>NW_007831179.1:0-771 GCF_000696425.1 Galeopterus variegatus
TACGTAGGTGTGAGGAATGACTTTCATACTATATTCTCTGCATCTATCATTTCACACTTACACATGGAAATCTTTCTCAAGAGAGTTGACTTAGATCTAACTTATTCTTTGGTCACACATGCTCATATTTGATGCTTTTACACTTAAATTCTATCTCATCCAATAACATTGCCTCTCTCTTTTTGTTTACCTTTGTCTAGTTTCTTTGTCCAACCTTTTATTTTCAAACTTTCTTTACCATTTTGGGTGTTTCATTAAACTGAATATATCTTGGTAATTTTTTCTAAAATCCAATCTCTTAGTTTTGCTCCTTTGATTAGAGAATTTGGCCAAGTCATATTTAATGTAACAATTCATATATTTTATTTCATTCCTTATATCTTACTCTGTTTCCTCATTTGTTTTTCACTTCATTATTGCTTACTCTTTTTTTTTTTTTCTTGCTTTTGATGCTTTGCTGTTTATCCCCTCTCTTCCCTGGATTTAATTTGAAATTCTGTACTTTTTCATTCTACCAGAATTTATCTTCTCCTTTGTAACATTCTTCCACCAAACACTATCTCTTCTTAAATGAAACCAAAATAACAACTATTTTTCCCTACTGAGAAGCTCTATTTCTCCACTATGTTCTCTGTTCCTTCCCCAAGAAGAACATTGAAACACTTTTCTCTCTCTACTCTCTGTTTTGGTTATTAGATCTGTAGAACTCTCTTTCATTATTTACCCCACCCCAGTCCACCAACACCTAAATCCTGAGTTTTTCAGGAAACA
>NW_007831180.1:0-771 GCF_000696425.1 Galeopterus variegatus
ATGCATTCACACGAACTCCAATTTTCCACTGGAATGTCACCATAGCTTAGGAGATATGGAAACTCCCACTTCACCATTGAGGAAACTGAGACTCAAAGAAGCTCACCACTTGTCCAAAGTCACATGGAGAGCTGGCCAGAAGTGAGGCAGGAGCACAGTTCCCCTAACAACCAGTTCAGACCCTGCTGCCTCCTTCGTCTTAACCAAGCAGTATTTCACGTCTACGTCTACCTCTCAGGACTAGAAAAGGCTGCATGGAAAAATCAATATTACCTGATGTTTCTCTGTTAATCTCCCCATCATGGCACCAATCTTCGGAAGGCTTCCCTGGCTCCCCTCTACACTCTTCAGAAAGTCCAAACTCTTTTGCCTAGTGGTCAAGGCTAGTCACACTGGCATTGGGCTCCTTTTGCAAAGTTGGCTTTAGTGGATTCCCCGATGACCACCTACTCTGTAGCCAAAACGAAGGCAGGATGCTCCCGTGCCCTCCCCACCCACCCCCAACCTGTCCTGTGTGTCTCCTTCTGTGCTCTTGTCTTGGCCTAGAATGCCTTGTCCAACCTGTACCTCCTCCACACCCCAAACACACACACACATGCTGTCTCCTCACTTAGGAAAACTGTCCAGACCCTCCCCTGGTATCCCCAGAGTTGGCAGTGTCCTTTCCCGCCTCCCAATGTCATTGACACCTATGGGTATAGTTAATATAAAGAGGACTATAGAATAAGACACCTAATCATTTGAAATAAGGCTATATATATATATTTTTTT
>NW_007831181.1:0-771 GCF_000696425.1 Galeopterus variegatus
CCATTAACCAAAGGAATTTATTACAAATATGCACAATCCAAGTGGTTCCAAATAATGGATAATTAAATCAGTGGGATAATGTTAAGATCGTCAGGCCCAAGGGCAAAATAAATTATTTCAGTGAGAGAAAGCACGTAGTATGGTGTAGGTCAAAGAACCTTATTGATAATTTTTCTCAGTCTTTTGAAAGATGGAAAATAAAATTCATTTTCATGCTTAACACTGAGTTTCTCAATCAGATTACTGTCAAAATAAGTGTCAGTGTGATAGAAAGGGATGTGTTTCAATAGACTAGAATAATTCACATTTGAACTATCATTAAACATCAGTGAAGACAAATTCATCCTCACATCTCACCTTCCAAAACCAATAGTACATCTTGGTTTTCTAAGGACAAAGTTCCCTAAAGTGACTGGATGTCAAAATTCCCCAGCTACTCAGACTCCCTGAGAGTCAATGCTCCTCTAACTCAGCACTCTTACCCCAAAAAAGGCACATGATGAAGGATGAAGTGCTCAGAAAGATTTTAAGGACAATGTATAACCAGCCCTGTGATCATAGATAATTTCACTTTTTCGCTCATTTAGCAACCTAGGTCTTGACCTGTGGAGGAGGAAAAATGAAAGTCAGTGCAAAGTGGAGTTCTGAAAGGGGAGTGGGGTTATCTGTGGCTTCCTTGAAACATTGTTCCACATACAGAAAGTCATGAGAAGCCAAAATTCAGAACAAGAAACAGAAGTATATTTTCCTCTTTGGTTCTTATAAATCCTT
>NW_007831182.1:0-771 GCF_000696425.1 Galeopterus variegatus
CAGCATGCCACACCCACACTGTAAATCCTTGTTCTAGTCTCAGTTCTCATAGTTACTGCGTCTCTGACCTTTTTTAGTCTGTATTAGGAATAATAACATGAGCCATGTCTATCTTACAGAGGGATCAAATAAGTAAGTGTTCTTGAAAGCACTTTATAAAATATAAAGCCCTATCTTATTGCTATGATTCAGGCAATTATAATTCTAGGAATAGGGCAGTTGATCTAGATGAATCCACATAAACCAGGGATACAAGTCCAGACTGACACAGCAGGTTGCACACCCATGCAGGTGGTCGGGATGGCTGGTACAAGACATCAGTGACTGGGACACTTGATACTGAAGAATGGGCTTTGTCAGCCACGACAGGAGGTGGTACACAGAGCAAGGGACTGCACCTGCGGAAGGGTGGGTGGCATCACCAGTGGAAAGGAGACTTAGAGAGCTGCAGTGAGGGGAGACCCTGTCAGCCCGGGGGAAACTATAGGGGAACTCCTTTGGCCAATGTGTTAGGTTAGTAAAATTCACTAGTGAAGCAAGCTCAAAAGTAGAGCATTAAAACTATTTAAATTAGCATATTCCTGAGTGTACTAGGATCCAAGGAACCAAGCTATGTGCTTAATTCAA
This sequence comes from Galeopterus variegatus, assembly GCF_000696425.1. NCBI lineage: Eukaryota > Metazoa > Chordata > Mammalia > Dermoptera > Cynocephalidae > Galeopterus > Galeopterus variegatus. Next base: position 628 of record NW_007831182.1, read on the forward strand.
CTTGTATTTATGGATGTATGTGGAAGCCACCATGGGCCTGAAGGAGATGAACCAGTCATGGGTTCACATACAGGAAGTTTCTGTCAAGGAGGACAAATAGCAAATGTACATAAAAACACTATATATTCCAAGTTGGAAATAATA
>NW_007831183.1:0-771 GCF_000696425.1 Galeopterus variegatus
AAAAACTTCTTTTTTAAATTGTGAAATGCAAGTTTTTTAAGAATTCAAATAGTTTCTGAATGCATTAGTTAGTCAGTGAATCTGTTCTGAAAACCAGCATGTTTTATATTTATGTCCCTTCTCAGATTTTTATTGAAAATTCAAGCTATCTCTTTAGATTAGTCTTTTATGTTCTTCTCTAAACCTTACATTATATAGTCTGCTTGAAGGAGAAAAAAAAAAAAATCCTAGGAAACTTTTGGAAACTCTTGAGAATGGTCAGAGGTGTGACAGGAATAGCTTTTGCCCTAGAAAGTTTTTCTTGATGTAGAGTGAAATATATATGTTACCGTGTCTCTTCTGTCCATTTTGATTCTCACAGTTGCAAAACGACTGAACTTTAGACTATTTTCACTTGCAACAACCTATAGCAAGCACACCTAAACTGTCTGCTTTGCTTCATACCTAATTCATTCAAGATACATTCAATAAATATTTTTCAAATGCTTACTATATGACAGGCAGTTATTCTTGGTGTTGAAGATACAATGATAAACAAAATAGACTAATTTGTACTCTGTGGAGCTTACTATGTTCCAGTGGGGGTAGGGAGAAGGCAAAACAAACAAACAAAGTGATACTTAATGTGTCAAAAGGTGATTTGTGCTAAGAAGAAACAAAAAGGGATCAGGACACAAACGTGTGGGGACATGCACAAGAGATGAAGTGGTTAGGGACCTAGTCTCTGATATGGTGATTTTAAGCAAAGACCTGAAAAACATGAAAAAAAAA
>NW_007831184.1:0-771 GCF_000696425.1 Galeopterus variegatus
AAATAATAAACCCATGTGTCTATGGCCAAATGATTTTCACCAAGAGTGCCAAGACTATTCAATGGGTGAGGATGAGGAAAGGATAGTTGTTCCAACAAATGGTGCTGGAACATCTAGAAAGCCATATGCAAAAAACAAAAAAAGAAAGAAAGAAAGAAAAAAAAAAAAGACAATGTCATCCATCACTGAAATACTTTGATAAAAGTACAAATTTATTAGCCTGGTACTAAGATGCACTGCCATCTAGTCCGGATTGTCTTACCTGGTATCATATTGTTCTTTCATCAATTTCTGTCACCATCATACACATGACTGGCTGTAGAATCACCATGTTCAGCCTTGAGTCTCTCAAGGATTTCCACTCAGAACTGGGAAAATACCAGAAACTGACTATATAATTAAACAAATAAACTTTTCACTCACTGCTTTTTTCCCCTCATCATTCTCTCTCCATTGGCTGAAACATCTCATTTTTTTTTTTTTAAAAGAAAATTCCTGCATACTCCTAACCTTCATCCAAGGGTTAACTATTATTAACAGTACAATGTATACACTTCAGAAATAGTTTTATATGTGCTTTTAAATACATATATGAGCATTTACAAATATATATATTTTTAATTTTTACACCCAGTGTGTGTATTTTGTTTGCAGTGTTTTACTTATGAGATGATATATCTTGAATAATAATAATATTTTCCATTTATATACCACTTTTATGGGTCAGGCAACATTCTTAATGCTTTATGTATCTTAACTATATAATCCTTA
>NW_007831185.1:0-771 GCF_000696425.1 Galeopterus variegatus
GAGAGAGAGAGAGAGAGAGAGAGGAGGTGCCAGGGTATGTCCCAGGAACCAGGTCTGACTCTTAAAGTGGAGGGAGGGACGGGAAGAAAGAGGCCTCTCGGGGTGGGGTAGAGGAGGAGGGGAGGCAGCGCAGGCAGGACCCTCGCCCCTGTGTCTCAGCCCCTGCTGGAAAGATCCACTGAGATGCTCTCCCTTGACCGCCTTGCCATCCCCTCCCCCATGTATTCATTTCCTAATGTCATGCGTTGGGAACTTAGAGCCTCTAATTTCAGTCTTTTCTCTTTTTTAGTGTGAGCATTTCAGTCTATAACACTTCTTCAAAGCACTCTTTGACCTCATTGTATAATTTTAGCTATGGAATATTTCCTTTACATTAATTTCTTAATTGTTTGAATTTTCATTGTTTTTTCCTTAGATCTATTTATTGTGGGGAGTTACTTTAAAAATTCCAGGTGGATGGGGATTGTATTTAAAACAGCTTCTAATTTTATTTTACCATGTTCAGAGAATGTGGTCTGTATATTTATTTTTTAAAATTTGTTGAAAATTTCCTAATGGCCTAGTAGATAAAGAGTTTATGTATATGTTTTATGTGGATTTGAGAAGTCTAGTTATTGAATATAGATTTCCTTCTATATTATAAGATGTTACACTTCTCACTGTGTAACGGAGATGCAATAAAGGGTTACTCAAAGCACCATGAATGCAACGAGAAGCCCAAAGGGACTGCACCTCAGCAACTCCTCTGTTAGAACGAGGTAACCGAGTACA
>NW_007831186.1:0-771 GCF_000696425.1 Galeopterus variegatus
AAAAGAATCCTAACTATTAACAATAATCATGGTTGCGTGTGGGGAGTAGCGAATGAATTGGGGGGTGGGCATCTTATATTAAGCGTTTTAAAAAAATATATTTAAAAAATCTTTTCTTGAAACATTAAACTAGTATGTTTCTAATTTTCTAATATAAAGAAAAAGCTGATCATTCAAAAAGCTTTATGAAATAATTTAAAAAGCAGTTTATTTGTCAATGTACTTTTTAATGACTCTAAGCCAAATAAAGTATCCCAAGAATATTAATGATTATGTTCATGCTCTTTCTCTGGGTGGTAAGTCCTTTGCTGCCATCTTCTGGAATTTAGTTACTAATGCAGGCCAAGGGATTTCCTTCCCCTTCTGGAAAAGACATCCCGGAGGATACAAGGAAGGAATTAATTACATTCTTAAATAGTGCAATGCTAAAGCAAAATTAGCTTATGTGCATAATGTTGAAAATTTTGTTTTATTCTCAGTAACCTACGGTTGGCTCTAAACTTTCCTTGAGAATTCTGAAAGCGATGGTCTTTTACAAGGAATTCCCACTAATAATGCCTGGGCTTTCTTCAGTGCTGGATTTTAGTTCCACAAAAACTCATAAAATTAAAAATGAAAACAATAATAGGAAATAACATATAACAATTTGAAGAAATAGTAACGGAAAAAAGCGATTTTTTTTTTTTTTTTGTCCTTTTTGAGACCGGCCGCACGCTCAGCCAGTGAGTGCTGTGAGCGCACCGGTCATCCCTATATAGGATCCGAACCCGT
>NW_007831187.1:0-771 GCF_000696425.1 Galeopterus variegatus
CACACACACACACACACATGCAGACTTTGTGATTTGCCTCTCCACTTTGCTTCTATATTCTTCCTCAACTTCCCTTCTCTGGACATATTCAATTCTATACATAGCGCTTAAGTTCAAACTCACTGAGGTGATATTTCCCAGGAACCACAAATTTAGAAATTGGATTATTAAGGTGGAAAAAAATTATTTTTTAATATTTTAACTACACGGATGTTAAGAATTCAAGAGCACCAAGGCTTCATGCATTGCATACATTGTCTTACATTTTAAAATAGTATAAATTTTATAAGCATTTCAGAAGCCAAGAAAGGAGAGACCTCTTGAGAAGGGAAAGTCTATTACACCATGCTCTTAGAGTACCCTTGGCTGCCTGGGGCATTCTCAACAATGGAGGCAATTGAAGACTTCACATGAGTAGGTGATTATTTACATCTTTACAAGGCATCTCCTGGAACAGCCCAGCGCTGGAGCTTCAGTGGCTCCTGAGACTTCCTTCCTCTGGCACAATCTTCCCATCACGATGGGCTATGGTTCAAGATCTTTATATTACACATGCCCAGGCAATTTTGGGTTTATTCTCAGTATCGTTTTTAAAAAAATAAATAAACTTGTCTCAAAGAGGAATTTTCATCCCTTCTCCGCCCCTCCCCCCGCAAAAAAAATCCACTATTACTTAGAAATGCCAGTTGTAGGTTGAGTTGTGTTCCTCCCAAATTCATATGTTGACATACTAACCCCTAGTACCTCAGAATGTAACTGAATTCGGAGATC
>NW_007831188.1:0-771 GCF_000696425.1 Galeopterus variegatus
TTGCTGGTTTTGTTTTGTCTTGAGAAGTAGGGGGCTAGAACCAGGTTTGGAATAGTTGATATGAGGAATGAGATAGGAAGATGATTCAGGGCAGATGAAAGCTGTAAGTTAGCAGCAAAGGAAGGCTAAAAGGGCAGAGCATGGATGAGATGTTACATTGAGGTCTTGGCTGGATAAGAAAGCCATAAGGAGGAAAAGGTCTAGAGCCTGAACATTTTAGAAAAGTCAAAGAAGAAAAGTAGTGGGACTAAGGGAAGAAAATGGAGAGTATTATCATTAGAAACTGACACACTGGAGTTCAAGTTCAGAGGTAGAACAGAACTAGGTTGTGGTCAGGGATATGGCCATTGGTGTCAGATGTAAAGATATTTTGAAGATAGGATGTTGGATAAATCAGTTAGGTTGTCTCAAGGTCCTCAATGCTTGAGGAGTGTGAGTGAGTGGTAAACTGACATGGTATCAGAGAATACAAACATCAGAGGAACAAGAATTTTTATTGAGTTGAAAATGAGTAATCAGGAAGTTGCATTGGAGAACTAGGATAAACAGCACTTGCTCTCATGACAGCGGAATGAGAAAATAATGAGTATTTGCATAAAAGGACCAGTGATAAATTCCTGGGAGTGTTAGGTTCCCATTAAGGATGAAAATAGATGCATTAATATGTAAAGAGGTTGAACATATGGGACATGTTTTTGTCTGTTTTTGTGTTGCTATAACAGAATACCTGAGACTGGGTAATTTATAAAGAAAAGAGCTTTATTTGGCTTA
>NW_007831189.1:0-771 GCF_000696425.1 Galeopterus variegatus
GGTTCCGTCAGCCGTTCTGTTTATTGTCTTTTAAGCACTTGTCTTTATATCTAAGCAAGCAAGGATTTCCACACTGAGAGCCAATCACTGGAAAGGTCACATGTGCATGCGCCTAACTTTCCTATGCTTAGCCTACTGATTGTGCACTAATCAAGAGTGAGGAAAAGTGCAACTACCAATAAAAATTTTTGTGGAACTAAAAGTGACACTCTCCCTTTGCTTCCTCTAGGCGCCATCTTGTGTGGACCATGCGGGTGGGGAACTTAAACAGTCGCCATTTGGTGTGGCCTCCTTTCACCTTAGTGGGTGGGGAACTTAAACAGTTGCCATTTGGTGTGGCCTCCTTTCACCTTAGCAATTGCTATAGCAAGTGGAGCGGTTGCAGCCCAACAGTACTGCTGGCCTCTTGATAATGAATTCTGTCAGTTCTTTGACTAAAAACGTATGACTCCTTAATTTTAGAAATTATTTTCACTGGAGATAAAACTTTAGTTTACAGTTCTTTTTGTTTGTTTTTCCTTTAGCGTTTTAAAGATGTTACATCATTGTCTCTGGTTTGCTTAGCTTCTGAGTCTTTGTTTTTATTTATATAATATGCCCTTTTTATTCATTTATCTATTTATTTATTTATCTATCTGTCTATTTATTTATTTTCATTTTTCTTTTCCTGCCTTTAAGATTTTCTTTCTGTTTTTGGTCTTCAGCAGTTTGAATATAATATCTATAGTGTGTGTGCGTGTGTGTGTGTGTGTGTGTGTGTGTGTGTGTGTG
>NW_007831190.1:0-771 GCF_000696425.1 Galeopterus variegatus
TTGAGTGAAACGAGTCAGGCAGAGAAAAAGAAATACTACATGTTCTCACTCATTGGTGGGAACTAAAAAATAAACAAATTAATTCACCCACATAAACACACACAAAAAAATGGGGGGGGAGAAGATATAACAACTATACTTTTTTGAAGTTGTTACAACAAGCAAATGGAAAGGACATTCTTGCGGGGGAAGGGAGAGAGGGAGGAGGGAGGGAGGTGTCGCTGATGGGCCATAATAATCATATACATTGTATATTGACAAAATAAAAATTTAACGAAAAAATAAATAAATAAATAAAACTCAAAGTAGAAAAAAAATATATATATATATATCCATTCTCCCCAACTTTATTCACAGGTTTAACACAATTTCTACCACAATCAGAGCAAGGTTTTCTTATAGGCATAGACAAGCTGATCCTAAACTGTATGTGAAAAATCAAATCTTACAATAGCAAAGCAAATCTTAACCAAGAGTTTAGGGGGAAGAATCATCCCTCCTTTCTTCAACATTTAGTGACTGCCCCTGGACCATTTGCCTCACATGCTGATATGTATTTGCCTCAAGACTCATCCCAATACCCCGCCCTTTCTCCAGGCTCTTACAAGATATCAACACATCCTGGATAGAGAAGTAGAAGATCTACTTCAAGACATTATCCTGTCTATTGACAAAGTTACAGAACTCTACCACTCTGTCTGGAAGCTCATAAGGAATTGGAGTCTAAGAATATTACACTATGGAGGATAAAATATAAGGCTTGAATGGGCC
>NW_007831191.1:0-771 GCF_000696425.1 Galeopterus variegatus
ATTCCAATATCATTTTTGCTCTGGACATATGGATAGGGACATTTCTGTGAGATCCTGTGGTGGCCACTTTATTCCAGCAGGGTGTAGGGCAGTTAGGAGGGTAGGGGAAAGGGCAGAAGATGGGAAAGTAAAATAAGAAAACGTGCAATGAATGGACTCACACCATTATTTTTCTAATAGAGAGCCAACTGGATCTCACAGGATTTAAAGGCAAAAATGAAATTTTGAGGTCAGTTGGGACTGTGAGTGTTTCTAGGTCATATGGAGAGGGCCAAGGAGTAGAATTTAAGTCTCTGAATTTTGTCATCATCAGTAAGTTTTTGAGTTCTTTATTACTGTGTAAGATAATGAAAATTAGGATGAAATTAATAATACCCTTCTACTGAGAACCTAGTATCTGTTTTAAATAAGTTCTGCCATGCAACCTTATAAATAGTGCAGGTCACTCTAATCCCCACATCCTCCACATGCTCTTAATTGAATAGGCAAGTACATAAATACAACAGGGAGTTCCTAACTCCTTCTGGGGGCTTGTAGGACACCCATGGGGAGTATAGACTAGTCGAAATAACATTGCAAAATGGTCAGAGGTAAAGTAGATGCAAGGTGAAAATAAGGAAGATCAAAAGAGAGTAATGTTGACTTGAATTTGAATGAGTAATAACATCGGTACATTGAAAATCAAATTATATAAAAGCAGCTATTTCATTATGTCATGTTAGGCACTGAGCTGAATTATTTGGGGTTAACTCTTTTTTTTTTTTTTTTTTT
>NW_007831192.1:0-771 GCF_000696425.1 Galeopterus variegatus
TGTAATATTTTATGGAAGAGAAAGAGAATGAGTGAATAAAAAGATCCTGAAATTTTCCTATTTATGTGTTGGTTCATAAAGTGGAACTAGTCTACATCCTTAGCATTATAATTATGCATATCTGTTATTTATGGAAAACCTGTCTCAGAATCTTAATATGTAATAATTACATGTAACATTCCTAAGTGCTTATTAAATGCCACATGCTTTAAAGAATGTACTATTTTCTCATAGCAAGTATATGAGAAAAGAACGTTACACTGAGGCTTACTGAAGAAAAGAACATTACACTGAGGCTTACTGAAGTTAAGTAATCAACAAACATATCTAGTAAGGATAAGAACAGGGATATAAAACCATGTCTGACTTTGAGACCTACAGCCTTTCTGCTAAACCAAAGTTCTTTCATAAAGAGAAATAAACTTAGTTACCTTCACCTATATGTTATTTCAGTACCCCATGACTATAAAGCTTATTATCTTGAACTATATCATGATACGTTCATTGAAAATGCTTAAAAGATCAGAAGTTAGAAATGAGAAATACCTCTGTATTAGTCTATTTCTGTAGCTTATGACAAAATACACAGAACAGGTATTTTATAAAGAAAATGAAATTTATTGCTTACGGTTTCTGAGGCTGGGATGTCCAAAGTTCTGGTGGTGGCAACAGTGACCCAGGGGTCTCAAATTGCAAGATGGTGAAAGCAGAGAGAGCAGAGAGAGACAGTTCCTCATTCATTGTCCTTTTAAAGCCCTCAGAACCACACCC
>NW_007831193.1:0-771 GCF_000696425.1 Galeopterus variegatus
AAAATAAATAAATAAATAACATTGGAGTTTTCAGCAGATACAATGAAAGCCATAAAAAATGCATTATATATTAAAGTAATGAAAGAAAAAAAAAAAAAAAGCCAAACTGGCATTGTCTATCAAACAAAGAAATGCTTCAGTTAAGACGGAATGAAAATAATTCAGACCAATATAATTGAGAGAATTTGTTTTGAGAAATCATTTATTTTAAAAAATAAGGAGTTATTTTAAGAGAAAAAAATGATCCTAGATAAAAACATAAAATGTTTTTATCAGGAAGAATGGGCAAATATGTGAGTAAATGTAAATGGATTTTGATTATGTAAAACAAATAAAATAATGCCTTCCAGGGTTTAAAGTACTTGCAGGCTAAAATGTATAATGCAAAATATAAGGACAGTAGTAGGAAAAAAGGAAATTAAAGTGTTACAAAGTTCTAATTTACCGTAGAAGTGGTTAAAGAAAATTGTAATTGCTCAAGTTGGCACATTATAATCCCTATAGTAGCTAGGTAGAGAATGTTTAACAATAAAAAAAATTACAATAAAAAAATTTTAAAAGAGAAAATTTTAAAATATTTTATTAATTTAAATGTGGACAAAACAAAAAAGTAAAAGGACCTCAACGCATGGGAGGATAAAAATAAATAACATATTAGGCATTTATAGCAATAAAAGCAATAAATGAACTAAATACACCATACACAAGACTAAAGCTGTAATACTGGATTTATAAAAAAGACAAAAGTCTTTTTTGCTGTTTAGAATCAAC
>NW_007831194.1:0-771 GCF_000696425.1 Galeopterus variegatus
CAATGCAGATGTTTTGCATATCTGAATAAACAGTTCACACAGTGAACTATCAACACTCTCTTTGCTGTTGGAAATAGTCTTTAGCATCTTTAAATCTAGTCAGACCAGATAGACAATTCCAGAAACCCCAAAACCAACTCAGAAAATTCATCCTTAAGATTCTGTTCCTCTAGAACCACTTTCAGTACCAAACTACGTATTAGGAAGGGTTCTCCAGAGAAACAGGATACATGGAGATTAGGTAGGTAGGTAGGTAGGTAGGTAGATAGACGATAGATAGATGAGAAGGGAGTTATTTTGGGAATTGGCTCAAATGATTATGGAGACCAAGAAGTCCCATAGCAGACTCTCTGCAAACTGGGGAACCAGGGAAGTTGGTGGCATGACTTGAATTTGACTCAGTCCAAGGCCAAAGGCCTGAGAACCTGTGTGGACAGTGGTGCAAGACCCGGAGTCTGAAAGCCAGAGAACCTGAGGTCTGATGTCCAAGGGCGGCAGAAGATGGGTGTTCCAGCTCCAGAAGAGAGAGTGAATTCACCTTTCCTCTGCCTTTTTCTTCCATCTGGGCCTTCAACCTATTGGAAAGTTCCCACCCACACTGGAAGAGGGTGGATCTCCCTTTCTCGGTCCACTGGTTCAAATGCCAATCTCTTCCAGAAACACCCACAGAGACACATTCAGAAATAATGCTTTACCAGCTGTCTGGGTATCCTTTAACCCAGTGCTGACACCTAAAATTAACCATCACAGTGGCCTTATTGATCAATTGAA
>NW_007831195.1:0-771 GCF_000696425.1 Galeopterus variegatus
GACCATGCATAGCCAAATGAATCCTGAGCAAAAGAAATAAAGCTGGAGGTATAACACTACCTGACTTTAAACTATATTAGTATATATACTTTACTAGTATACAGTAAACTATATACTATATAGTTTAAACCATAATAACCAAAGCAGCATGGTACTGGCATAAAAACAGACACACAGACCAGTGGGATAGAGTAGAGAACCCAGAAATCCATCCACACACCTACAGCCATCTGATCTTTGACAAAAGCAGCAAAGCTACATACTGGGGAAGAGGCTCCCGCTTCAACAAATGGTGCTGGGAAAACTAGATACTGATATATAGGAGAATGAATCTAGACCTGTATCTTTCACCATATAGCAAAATTAATTCAAAATGGATTAAAGAATTAAATATACATCCTGAAACAATAAAAGTCCTTAAAGAAAGCACTCCAGGAGAAATACTCCAGGAAGTAGGAGTGGGTACAGAATTCATGAATAGGACCCAAAAAGCACAGACAACTAAATGTAAGATAAACATATGGGATTATATCAAACTAAAAAGCTTCTGCACAGCAAGACAAACAATCAACAGAGTAAAAAACAACCAACAGAGTGGGGAAAATATTTGCAAAATATAGATCTGGCAAAGCATTAATACCTAGAATACACAAGGAACTCAAAAAACTTTACAGCAAAAAAAACAAATAACCCAATTGAAAAATGGGCAAAGGAGCTGAACAGGCATTTCTCAAAGGAAGATATAGGAATGGCTGACAGACACATGAAAAA
>NW_007831196.1:0-771 GCF_000696425.1 Galeopterus variegatus
ATGAAAGTTATATAACTCTTACTTTCAATTTGAAAAATATAAAGAAAAATTAAAATTCAGCTGTTCTAACACAACTGTTGTCTATTATTATTTTATTCCAATCTATTTTCAGATGAATGATTACACATAGTTATAATCATAGGACATACATGTGTAAAATTTGGTTTCTTCCTCTCCTCTTTATTTCACATAAGCTTAATTTCATGTTGTTACTTGACATCCCTAACAATAATTGTAAAGAGCTGTATTAAAAAAAGATGACAGATATATCTCCTGAAGGAAAATTTGTGTGGATATAGAATTTGTAGTTGAAAGTGCCACCTCTTTCTGGCTCCCATGGTTTCTAATGAGACATCTGTTGTCATTCAAATTGCATACCTCCTATAGCAATGCGTTATTTCTCTCTGGCTGCTTTTGATTTTATTTTTTAGGTTTTGCCAAATTTGAGATGTTTCCAGCTTCATTGTTTTTCCTATTCTACACGTAGCACTCTGAATACGTAAATGTTGGCTCTTCTGCTATTATCCCACAGGTCCCTAAGGCTCTGGGTTTGTTTGGTTTTTTAAGTCTATTTTCTCTCTGTTGTATAGAATAGCAAATTCTACTATCTGTCCTCAAGTTCACTGATTCTATCTTCTGTCACTTTGACTCTACTTTTGATCCCACATTTGGCAAAGGATATGTGCAGATTCAAGAAGCTGAGGGAACACCAAACAAGATAAACTCGAAGAAGTCCATGCCAAGACACACCGTATTAAACTTCTGAAAATG
>NW_007831197.1:0-771 GCF_000696425.1 Galeopterus variegatus
AAATAGTGAGTGATGAATGATTGGATCAATGAAGAGATATGCATAAATGACTATTATGTTATAGGTGCTGTTTTAGGCATTACGAAATAAGTTTGCTTTTATACACATATTTTCCAAAGACCTTTCTCAACCTTCTCTCCCATATGAAACAAAATCTTTTTTTTTTCCATATTTAAATCATCTTTATTTACAAAATACTATCCTGAGAAGTGTAATTCTATTAAGCTCCAATTAGAGCATTGAAAAGTAGTTACCTAAACTGAAAATGAAAGGTAAGTCAAAACTATTTATGAAGAGAGACCATAAATATCATCAGGTTTCTTGCTGTGGTTCTGGACTTCATGAGCAGGCTCACTTGAGCACGGAATTGACAGTGAAGGGAACTCTCCCCTACTGCCAGAATGTGGGGGTGGAGATTCAAATCCAGCTCTTAGAGGAACATAAGGAGGAAAACCCCTCAGTGAATAGACATTTCTCATTGCCAGTGGAGGTGGTGGCTGAACAGGGAAAACTCTTGGGAGATAATAATTGCGAGGAGCTCCATACGTGCTTCCTGGAGGAGGTGGAGGAAAAGGAGGTTCTCTTCTCATGAATGGACCCCTCATATCCACTGGAAACACTGGACCTCTGATTGCAGGAAAAGGTTGAAGAACAAAGCCAGGGCCAGGTGCTTCACTTTCAGCAGGTCCAGATGAATTAGGCACATTTAGATTGCCAAGGTCATCTCTGGTATCATTTCTACTGGATTCCATTTGTGAAGCCTTCGGCCCA
>NW_007831198.1:0-771 GCF_000696425.1 Galeopterus variegatus
CTTCTGAGCTACTTCTGGGCCCCACATTGATAACTGATCATACATGGTCTTGTATTGACCAGTGTCACCTACTCGGTTTTGCGTCCTTAATAGTATTAGTCCACATCTGTGAGCACTTATTATAAACCAGACCCTGTCCTAAGTACATTTATTCTCTCATTCATCAAATACTTACTCAGCATCAACGTATCCAGCACTGGATACTGTGGGCAGAGCAGCAAGCACCGCTGACAAAGCTCCTGCCTTCATGGAGCTTATATTGGATACAAACAAATTAGTAAGTGATATACACTGTGGCAGATGGTGAGTGCTGTGGGAAAAGCAGATCAGTGTAGGGGTAAGTGGAGTGCGTGTGGGGGGTTGTTATTATGAGGAGAGTGGTCAGGAAAAACCGAGAAGGTAACACGTGGAGCAGAGACTTAAAGGAAATGAGGAAAGTTGCCTGAGGCAAGTGTAGGGATGGGGGATAGCCTCCCAGGCCTTCCTCAGAGGACTAAAAATAGACCTGTCTTATGACCCAGCTATCCCACTAGTGGGTATATACACAAAGGAAATGAAATCAATGTATCAAAAAGACACCTGCACTCCATGTTCATCTCATAGCCAAGAGACAGAGTCACTTTAAATGCCCATCAATGGATAAATGGTTTGTTTTTTTATTTTTTAAAATTTTATTAGTTATGCATATCCATAGGGTATGAAGCTGACCATCACCATTTGTGCCCCAGATGTGATGGTCAGAACAGCATTATCAACATGCCACTCACCACG
>NW_007831199.1:0-771 GCF_000696425.1 Galeopterus variegatus
AACACAAAGGCATATTCTACATCAAAATGATTTTCTTAGTTTTCTGGATTGTTGGTGGAATAAAACCATAACTCAGGCCTAATCAGAATTAGATCAAGATAGGGCTGAAGTTAACTCCTGTCATATTCAGTGGTGTCTGATAGTCAGGATATTTCTACTCTAAAAAATCTATGAAGAGAGAGTCACAGATAAGAGAAGTTCTATCTCCCAATTTTCCCTGAGCTATTAAAGGTCATTGCCTGCTTGGGCATATAAGTATTTTAGTAATAAATGCTAATAAAGCTGTTTTATTAATTTAATTAATACACATTATTGTGCACATATCTTTATTCATGACTCTCTCTGCCCTCCCTCAACTTCGTAGCATACTTGGCACAGCATAAAGCATGTAGCATGTGCGGATAGTAGGATGCAATAATGACCCTCAGAGATACGCTCATTCTAATCCTTAGAACTATGAATGTATTATGGTGTATGAAAAAGGGGAGTTAAGTTTACAGATATAATTAAGGCTACTAATTAGCATCCCTAAAAATAGAGACTATCCTGGATTATTCGGGGGACCCAATGCAATCACAAAGGTCCTTAAATGTGGACAAGGGAGACAAAAGAGTCAATGTCAGAATGATATGAGGTGAGAAGGACTCATCCACCCGTTGCTGAATTTGAAGATCCAAGGGGACTAGGAGCTATTGAATGCAAGCAACCTCTGGAAGCTGAAAAAAGCAATAAAGTATTTCCCCACAGAACTCCCAGAAAGGAACTGGGCAC
>NW_007831200.1:0-771 GCF_000696425.1 Galeopterus variegatus
CGGGAGCACCGCCACGCTCCCAAGCGGCGCACTCTCCAGTGCGCCACCGGGCCGGCCCAGATTAATTTTTTTTAAAAAGAGTCAGCAGCTTTCATTTAGACTTACCTTAATTCTGCTTCTCTAATGATGCATATCGAGTTTAAATTTCATGTAAACATTTCTCCCTTAGCTCCTAAAGTGAGAACATTTGGGAAAGTGTGATTTATCTTGCTCTTTACAACTCAAAAATATATACGTTAATTTGTCTAAGATTCAGAATAACATTTCACCTCAATTGACTCCTAAAGGAATCTTGAAGAAAAGAGAGTACACCCATCCCTACCTATCCGCGGGGGACTGAGTCCAGGACTCCCCTCAGATACCAAACTCCGAAGATGCTCAAGTCCCTGATTTAAAAAGAGGTAGTATTTGCATAGAAACTAGGCACACCCTCCTGCATACTTTAAAGCATCTCTAGATTACTTATAATACCTAATACAATGTAAATGCTGTGTAAATAATAATTATACTGTATTGTTTTTATTTGTATTATTTTTATTATTGTATTGTTTGTTTTTTTCATTTGTTTTTTTTTTTTTCAAATATGCTCCGTCGGTGCATGGTTAAATATGCAGATGCAGAACCCTCGGATTCGGAGGACCGACTGTACTCACAAGAGTGAGAGGATTGCAGTTGGGCAAAAAAAGAGAATGACTATTTACCCAACACAGTCTTTTTTTGTGGCCCCAAATTGCTAAGAGGCAAATTGTTGAATTTATCTTACATTATATG
>NW_007831201.1:0-771 GCF_000696425.1 Galeopterus variegatus
CTGTCCCACATTGCCTGGATTCCCAAAATCCATGCAGTCAAGAGTCTTAGCATTCGTGGGAAAGTAATAGGAGGGTCCTGCCAGTGGCTTCCACTATTCTACTTTAGTTGGCTCCTTACCATATTGGAATTTTATCTTCAAGGGCTCTGACATTCATCCTAGCAATTCTGTATTTTTATTAGACAATAAGCAGAGGAAATCCATGCCATGTGCAAGTGTAGATCTATATACAGACTTGCCCGGAGTATTCCTCAGAATGAACTACATACATTGTTAGATTAGATTTAGGATCCACAGAAGAGAAAAATGCATAAAGGTATAGTATAATTTCGATTAATTGCCCAAAAATACCTCTCAAGTAAAATCAGTCTTACAAACTGTTATGGAGTATGTGCCTGGGACTTTGTCAAGTGATGGGGATGTAAGATGAACTGAGTCAAGATGTTTATTCATTTGCTTATCCATCCATCCATTTGTCCATCTTGCAGGGAAAAAAAATTGTTCTAGGGATTTTACAATAACACAGAAGAAGCAAATGTAAATCATGTTAAAAGATCAGGTAGAACAATTTGGAAGAAATGGCCATTAAGCTGAATTTTAAAATTGAGTGGAGGTACCCTGGATAAATTGGAGATTGAGACAAGATGAGGGCATGCATTCCATGTTCAGAAGACATCATGCACACTGGCATGATAGCATTAACTAGCATGATGGATGCTATGCTTTCAATGTGTCTCTTCCAAAATTCAGTGTTGAAACTTAGTGGCCAAT
>NW_007831202.1:0-771 GCF_000696425.1 Galeopterus variegatus
AATGACCAGTCTGGGAAAGGCAGAGAGAAGTCAAGCAAAGGGGCCCAAAAGGTGGTGAAGAACTGAACCCCCCAAAAATCTCAGGATTTTACCCTGATGGGATCAAACAAGACCAGCCGTATGCAGATGTGGTTTGATGTGCTTATGGCAGGGGTCGATAGAAGAAAAATCTACCAGCAACCAAATGTGGTCCTGTTTGCCTTGTGGGAACAATCAAACCCCAAAGAGCATTATTCCAAACTTCCAAAAGAGACAAATATTAATATATGCCCAGTGAATTTAAAAGACTTTTTGGTTACTTCTGTGGAGGCATGTGGGCTGTTCTGTTTCAGTTAGGGAGCAGGCCAAGGTGCTCATCTTTTAGGGGCAGATGAGGGCCGGAGGCCTCATGCTGAGCTGGCAATACGTTGGACAGAGACAAATGTACAGCGTGTGTTAGCATTGGTGGATATGGGCACAGAATGTGGCCTGATACCTGGCAACCCAGATAATTTTCCGGGGCCTACAGTGAATGCTGATGGCTATGGAAGACATTCTATTGAAGTCAAAGCTGTGACCTTGCCACTGAGCACTGGATGATTGCCCCGTCATGTATATACTGTGTATATATCCTCTGTAGCTGAATACATTTGGGGTATAGATGTACATTATGGTTTGCACCTGCAAATGACAGTTGGGGAATTCTAGCTGTGGATCAGGACAGTAAAGCTTGTGTTGCGGGGACGTGCCAAGCATGATCCACAGGTGTTATCCAAGCCAAGGCATGTGGTT
>NW_007831203.1:0-771 GCF_000696425.1 Galeopterus variegatus
CAGCAGCGATGTGCAACTAATACAAGCATATGACTTTAGTCCCTTTTCATTGACTCTTAATATGTCATAGAATAGTGGCAATGGAAAATTCTCCCCAGTGGTTCTATTTTTTATTATTTTTTCTTGACTTTTAAAATATACATTTATAAATGCCAATGCTGTTTATTGGTACATGAATGTTAATGACTATTTTCAGTATTACCTTTCACAACATAGTGTGATTCCTATTGCCACATTAAGGCTCCTTGAGACAATGTCTATATTTCCTTGATATTGAAACCATCACCCTTTCTGCTGTGTGACAATTTAAATTGTAAAAGAGCTCTCTTTCATGTCTATTTCTTGTATCACACAGTTCAGTTTTTGCTTCCTATCACAAGCCTTTGCTTCAATGTCTTAAAATTCTCAAAACTCTCAAAATTTATTATCAAAACCAGAATGTTTGACCCTGACGTTTCTCACCTTGCTTTGTTGTGCTTTTCATTTTGTGCTTTACTGTAGCTTCCTTTTACATTTTATGTTATGTGCTCAATGGTATTTTTTAAAATTATACCCATGAATACCTTCAATTTTAAAAAATATCAACTTAAACATAGACTTCTCCAATTACTTAAGTCAAGAATAAAGCGATTACTTTGGCTCCATCATTACATAAGACTTAAAATGTATCCCGCTTTATCTTTTCCTGTGCTCCCCGTTATTTCCTAGTGTTTGTTAATTCAATTTTACATTATAGACATGGTATCTTTACTCATATTTAACAATTTAAAT
>NW_007831204.1:0-771 GCF_000696425.1 Galeopterus variegatus
ACTGCAATGAGAAAGGAAGAAATTTAAATAGAAGATAATTTCAAAGAAAAAGACACTAGCCTTCATTCAATGAAAGTTTATTGAATGCTCATCATATATGAAGCACTGTATATGTAGGAAAAAGCCAGACCTAGTCCCTTCTCTCGAAGAGTTTATTATACAGCAAGTAAATATCCAAGGAACACTTCCTTTTCTTAGTAGGTTTTGTTAGTATTTTCTCTGTCCCTCACTTTGCAACATTTTTCATGCTATTTGTCTCCGTTAATATCATTCTGTATAGTCCATAACAACACATGGAGATAAACATTTATGAGTGGTCTTCAAAAAGTTCATGGAAAGATTTGTATTACCTTCTAATTCTGTTTTTTCATGAACTTTTTGATCTTATTATTATCTCAGTAGAAGAGCAAACAGGAATATATTCATGAACTTTTTGATCTTATTATTATCTCAGTAGAAGAGCAAACAGGAATATATTCATTAATACATGTGATTAGGCCACATAATTGGTAATATGACAGAAACAAGAATTAAATCCAAGTCTGTAACTTTATAACAATATAACTTGAGGTATTTTGTTTGGTGAAGTATCATTATCAAAGACAAACTCATGGGGCAATCACCTTGCCCTGGAAGCAATATCGTTTCACTGACCATCACATTCTGTGTACAGGTAGCAAGGGGACCCAGCTAATTTACAAATGTTTTTGACTATTCCTATGGCCACTGTACTCCTACTCCCACTCATTTTTGGTTGAAACTTTTTTAAAA
>NW_007831205.1:0-771 GCF_000696425.1 Galeopterus variegatus
CTGGCACCATTCCTGGAAGAATCTGTAATTTACTGGCTTCGTCATGTCACTCTCTGAAGTACTGCCTGGGAGACAGTCTATGACCCATGCCGGGTCTTGGCCCAAGTTTTCTTTGGAGACGTCTGAAGGCCGCTTTCCCATTAGAATCCTTTGGTGAAACCTTTCCACCCATTTTCTTCTTGCTTCAAATTCCCCCTGGGAACATGAACGGGGTCTCTGGCACCTTCCTGGTTTTTTCTGCCTGTATTTCTGGGTGAAATCCCACGGAGGTACAAAGTGTGAAGCGGGGGATGCTGTTCACCCATCCTATTTTAAACCACAATAATGTGTCAGGAGCTTTCAACGATCAGGAAGGAAGAGACAACTGGAAAGTGGCAGGAGAGAGCAGAGCTGACTCCAAAATGGCTTTGGTATTTGCTGGAGGCCTCACAGAGAGGATGCCTGCCAGTTCCTTTTTTATTTTTTATTTTTTAATACCAATGCAGTCAACCAAGCTAACCTAAGGCAGTGTGCAGATCACTATTTTTTTAATTGCTGCAAATGAAATGCATAATTAAATGCCATAAATTAAAAACTGACACTGGGATGATCTCACTACGTCTGATCAAACAAAACAACTCACCCCAAATGTGCAGAAAGCAGCAGCCTCCTTTCACAGGTAAACATTATGGACCTGTGGTTGAGAGCATGTACTTATAGCCAGTACCTGGTGGGCTGCCTGCAAATCACTGGAGCCAGGAACAGTCCTCAGTTCCCGTGCCCTTGGGAATA
>NW_007831206.1:0-771 GCF_000696425.1 Galeopterus variegatus
AAGTTCCCATCAGAAATAATGGAGACCAGAGGACATCTGAACAATATGTTTAAAGCAGTAAAAGGGGAAACGTGTCAACATCGAATTCTACATCTAGTTAAAATATTCTTCAAAAATGAAGGTGAAATAAAGACAGCTTAATGGAAGGGGAGAAAATTTGTCAACAGTAGACAATAAATGCTGAAAAGAAATGATACCAGATGGAAATTCAGATCTACGGGAGGGAATTAAAAGCACTGAAAATGATAAACATGTGGGCAAATATAAAATTATGTTTTCTTTTCTTAATTTATTGAAAAATCCCATAAGGACAGATGTGATCTGACTGTGTTTCTCAAGGTATAAAGCCAATGAATCGGCTTTCCAGTGCCTCTCTAGGTCTTATAAATTGTCATGTCTGCCTAGTATTGCCTGGATCCATGTCTCGAATTGATGGGAATACAAACTCTTTGGAAATCTGTTGGGATATCTCTCTTTTTGAGGGAATAAAAGCAAAAGCCCCAAGTGCTAGGGAGTGTCACAGCTCCTCAGGGACATCATGACATGGGCAGGGACTCAAAGATAACACATGGGGTGAGGTGCTCGCTTAACACAACTGTCTGCACCACACTCATGTGCTCAGCGGTGACTCCCTGGGCTGAGGTCCTGGAAACAGAAAATATCACAGGGATTGAGCCAAGCTGCTTTCTTCAAGGGTTTCTGGGTATGGATTGCACAGGGTTATTCATTTGACATTCGACACACATTTAGAATATCTGCTATGCGTCAGGC
>NW_007831207.1:0-771 GCF_000696425.1 Galeopterus variegatus
CCCTTGCTGGAAATTAACACAAGGCAGAGAATAGAATTGAGAATATTCTCAAAAGAGAAAGTTGTATCAAGTTGATTATTTTCTCTCATAATGAGGGGCTTGTTTTCACCATTAAAAAAAATGAATGGAGAGATTGTTCTTAATTTTTTTCTTGGAAAAGTTCAAATTTTAGACACACGGGACCTCTTCTTACATACAGAAGTAGAACAATCTGGTCTTGGGCCACTGAAAATACTCTGTTGAAACAAGCAAGACAGGTAGTGAGTCAAACATTAATTTTTTATGGTGACAGATCTCTTAAAACTCTGTGCTTCTTCTTTTTTAGAAATGCATGTTCATCTGGGCAGTGTCATGCTTTGGAAGAAACCCTGAAGTAAAGGTGAGAAGATTCTTTGTTTAAAACATTAGAAACAAAACAAACAAAAAAGCCAAGCAAGAAGTTTTGTGGCAACAAACTAAGCCCAGAGTTATTTTTTAGGGAACCAATTAAGTGTTCAACTGGCAAGTTTGTACTTCCTCCTTGAATTATGGTGCTGTCAAAGAAAACGGTTGAAAAGGACTGACGAAACACCATCAAAAGTAAAACTAGAATTAAACCAAGTTAAATTAAAATAAAATACATGGTATGTGCTCTGAATTCATCCTCACAATGGGGTCACCAGTTTTATGCATCTTAGCAGCCAGCATTCTGTCTCCAGGGCATAAACTATGTTCAGGGTAGCTCTGAAACTCAGAGACAAAGAGATAAAAAAGGTAATTTGGAAGGTGATA
>NW_007831208.1:0-771 GCF_000696425.1 Galeopterus variegatus
TCAGACATCAAAAGTGGGCTTTTCTACATAGTCCAGATTTCTCAGACTCTTATTACAATATTCTTATGTCAAATTTGTGAGAAAGATAAAGCAGGTGTACTCCCTCAGTTTTTAAACATTAATACCCGAAGGTCATAATTCTTAGGTTATTTCCTATCTTGAAATCATTGGGTTTATAACTAAGTGCCTTATCTCATATATCGCCCACAATAGTGGATTCCTCAACTAAGATAAGTAATAAGAAGCCATGGGGAATGGCTCAAAGATTCTGATTTATGTTTGAAGCAAATATTAAATTTGCCATAATATTTCTCTGAATCTCACCTAGATGTGGAAGTTTAAAAAAGTTTTAAATATAAAATTAAAATTTGCTACTATTTTATTTTAATATAAATGAATATAGAGAATTACAAAATGTTGATTACATAAATAAAATTTATACTTTTTATAAAATACTATAGTTATAAATTATATGCTCATAAATTTTGCATGAAGTAATAAAAAAGCTACAATTCCAAAAGATTAAATGTTTTCATAACTTCAGACATTTTAAAGAGTGAATTTATTTCCACATTACCAGTCAAATATTCTTGTTCTAAGAACTCGAAGTGCAAAAAAATCCCAACTAGCATGTCTTTGTTAATTTTCAGTTATTGTTTTACTCTAATAAAAACATATGCTTTCATAATTTTAAGTCATATTCTTTAAGCATTTATCATTAAAAATATACACACAATAAGTTGTTTTAAGATAACTATGAAGGCAAAATTT
>NW_007831209.1:0-771 GCF_000696425.1 Galeopterus variegatus
CCTACTGAAGAGTGTTGACACTGTACAAATGACTCCAGATTGGTAATTTATGGTTTACTGGGTGCAACTTATTTTTAGATGTTCAATGAAGCAAGGTGTCAACAGTTTATCAATATCAGACAAAAGGATATAGATCAAGCTTCTAGGAAATTTAGCTGTGTATTCTTAAGGTGGAGTCAGGTATGTATAAAGAGTTAAAGGGATGTGGAGAGACCCCCCTTCCTTGTTGAATGGCAGAAGCCTAGGAAAATTCTGAGACTACAAACTTGGCTCCAATATGTCATATACAACATGTTATTTCATTCAACAAACAGTTATTGATGTTTACTTGGGCTTGGCCACGAGGCTTAGTATTGGAACCTGGGACTATAGAGAGGAATATGAGAAGACTCTGAACGTCAGGTAACTCCTGTTTTAGTAAAGCAGAAAGACCTGTAACCTGATAATGATTTAAGCATTGCATGCTAAATAAAGGAATATATGAAGTAAAACAGGTGAAGAAGAGGGGCAGCTGCACTCTAGGCATTGTTTTTGCTTCTAGAAATACAAAGATAGGGACATTAGTTATGCTTGCTTGCTGTCATGAGGCTTACAGTTGGAAGTGATGTCTAGTAGCAAAAAGTAAGCATACAATTAAATGAGGTGATTTTAAATAACTTAAAGTATGTGAAGAAAGCACATGTGGGTTGGAAGGATAAAATATTTTAAATAGGGAAGTCATGGAAGGCTTCCTTAAGAAGATGAAGATCCTAAGAGTCTAAGGACATTAGA
>NW_007831210.1:0-771 GCF_000696425.1 Galeopterus variegatus
TTTGATGAAGTCTAATTTTCTATTTTTTTCTTTTGTTGCCTGTGCTTTTGGTGCCATATCCGAGAAACCATTGCCAAACCCAATGTCATGAAGCTTTTCCCCTGTGTTTTCTTCTAAGAGTTTTATATTTTTAGCTCTTACATTTAAGTCTTGGATCCATTTTAAGTTAATTTTTGTAGATGGCATAAGGTAAGGTTCAACTTTATTCTTTTGCTTATGGATACCCAGTTTTCCCAGCACCATTTGTTGAAAAGACTGTCCCTTCCCCATTGAATGTCTTGGCACCCTTGTGGAAAATCAATTGACCACATATGCTGAGGTTTTATTTCTGGGTTCTCTACTCTTTTCCAGTGGTTATATGTCTGTCCTTATACTGGTGCCACTCTGTTTTGATTACTGTAGCTTTGTAGTAAGTTTTGAAATCAGGAAGTGTGAGGCTTCCAACTTTGATCTTCTTTTTCAAGATTGTTTTGGGTACTTGGGGTCCCTTTTATGTACTTTTCAACTTGCCAAAAGAAAGAGAATGGAGCTGATGCATAGACCCAGGATTCACTCCGTACTAGGAAAATTTTTAAGAAGGAAATTCTCAACTAGATATATCCTGGTGGATATTTTAAGTGGCAAAGACAGAGAATTTGAGTAGAAAACAAAGTGTACTCATAAATTATCAGGATGATGTGAAACCTGATGGTTCAGTATTAGGAGTTTTAGTTATATTTTGTCAATAGATCTAAACCAATATCCATTTCTAGAAGAAAAACTCCCTTTTCA
>NW_007831211.1:0-771 GCF_000696425.1 Galeopterus variegatus
CCCGTTTTATTGTTGAGAAATAGTCATGACTTGCATGAAGGGTACTTGTCTACTAGTACAAAGTGGGATTTGTTGATTCTGATACCCTAATAAGCTATACTAATGGTTGTAATGATTAATGTTATATGTTAACTTGACTAGGCTAAAGGATGCCCAGATAGTGGTAAAACATTAGTTCTAGGCGTGTATGTGAGAGTGTTTCTGGAAGCGATTACTATTTGAATCAGTAGACTGAGTAAAGAAGATCACCTTCATCAAAGTGACAGACATAATCCAATTTGTTGAGGGCTCGAATATAACAAAAAGGCAGAGAAAGGGTGAACTCTCTCTCTCTTCTTGTACTGGGACATGCATCCTCTCTGGACCTCAGACATCAGAGCTCCTTTCTCCCGGGCCATCGGACTCCAGGACTTCCTCTGTTGGTTCCCTTGGTTCTCAGGCCTTCAAATTCAGATTGAATCCACCTCTGGCTTTGCTAGTTTCCCAGCTTGTGGGTGGAAAATCTTGGGACTTCTTTGTATCCGTAATTGCGTGAACCAATTCTCAAAATAAATCTCCTCTTTTATAGTTATATGCATCCTATTGGTTCTATTTATCTGGAGAACCCTAATATAATCATCAATTTTGTAACATCTTTATGCATATTTTACTTCACACTGATGTGGTCAACTACCATTTTGAAAGCATCACCACTATTCCAAGGTGGTAAACTAAAGGGAATTCTACATTAAGCCCATGAGCTAGAATTCTGCATACAAATGCACACACACA
>NW_007831212.1:0-771 GCF_000696425.1 Galeopterus variegatus
AAAGCATTGTGTTAAAGTTTAATTGGCAGCATTTTAAATTCTTTTTTAGTGGTCCATCAAATAACAGTATATTTTAGATTTGATGAAATATGTGATTTACTCCAGGCAGATTCAGACTGATCTGAGTTAAAACATTTAGCTCAGCAGACAGCATTACCTAATCCCTTTAAGCCTGTCTCCTTATCTGACAGTGGGGCTGACATCCCTTATGGCTCTTTGGGTTGCAGGAGATAAGAAGAAACAACCCAGACTAGCTCAAGCCAAAGAAAGGACAACCAGATCCTGTAACTGCCAATCCCGGGGCCCGGCCTTGGTATCTGGTCCTCTTCCCCTCCGCATGGGCTTCAGCCTCGAGTTCCAGGCGGGGGCAACACCAGCAGACAATGGTATATTTTAAATTCCCGCCCCCCAGGGCATCTGCCACGCGAGTGCCCTGATTGGGCTATGTGTCCTGCCGTGAGACCGTCACCAGCGCCTACACGGGAACTGGGGGTGGAGTCGGCTGAATCGGAATGATGAATCTGTGTCATCACTACTGAGGGAGATAGATGTCCCCAGAAGAGGGGACTATGTGCTGGTGCCCAGAGGTCAGAGTCCAGTGCACCTGCTTCTGTGCAGGGACAAGGCACCTGCTGTACTTGGCACAGGGACTGGCACGTAGTAGGGGCTCAACAGACTGGATTCTCCTTTCTCTCGTCTCCTCCCATTTAGGGTCACTCGCTCTTTGGGGCTAACTAGGCCAGGTGGGTGGCTGCAAGTACTTGGGAGCCT
>NW_007831213.1:0-771 GCF_000696425.1 Galeopterus variegatus
TTTTCAACCACAGAATTAGACTACATAGGATGAAAATATATATATATATAAAATAGGCCATAGACTGTGTCCAGCTCATCATCTGCAATGACCCAGCCTCAAGCCTCAAGCAAACATTAGCACATCCACATGTTAGATGTCCCCATCACTCAGAAATGATCTACCTCCCGGATCTCCATGTGTCAAATTCTCATCTCGGAAGGCAGCCTCTATTCTTCCACATCTTCTTCTTCCTCACCCACTCCCACAAAATCTGCCCTTCTCAACCCTCCTCTCTCCTTGGCAAAGGCCAAGGGCTATGATGTGGTCCTTTCTGAGTAGAAATTGAGTGAGCTTTGAATCAGATATACATAGGTTCTAATCTCGTGTCTGGCACTTACTAGCTGAGTAAATTTAAGGCAGTATATTAGTCCATTTTGTGTTGCTTATAACAAAATACACAGAACTGGGGAATTATAAAGAAAAACGAAATTTATTGCTTACAGTTTCTGAGGCTGGGAAGTCCAAAGTCCATCTAATGGTGGTGACAGTGACCCAGGGATCTCACATTGCAAGATAGTGGAAGCAGAGAGAGCAGAGAGAACAAGAAAGACAATCTCTCTTCTTTTAAAGCCCTCAGAGCCACACCCCTGACCACCATTTTTAATCCATTCACTACTGCATAGTCGTACAATACAATCACCTCTTCAAGACTCCACCTTTCAGTTACCGTAATAGGACTTCCCACCCTCTTCACAGTCACAGTGACAGCTAAGATTCTAATACATAAAC
>NW_007831214.1:0-771 GCF_000696425.1 Galeopterus variegatus
CGTAAAATATACAATAAATTACATAATATTAGAAAACACTGATAATACTAAAAGAAGTAGATCATCTTTGAGAATTATAAAAAAGCCTAACAATATTTCTTTTAAAGCATCAAATCCCTTTATATTGTGTTTTCTTATTGATTACAACACTCTAAGCTTTTGCATTTGTTTCACTGTGGATTTTTTCATATTTTAAAAAAGAAGCAAAGTTATACAGTCATTGGTCAAACCAAATTTTTTCTAAAAGTATTAAAGGGATTGAGATTATTGAATCAAAAAATCACTTAGTGCTTGAGCTTATTTTTCACATTTTTGCTTATTTTAAATATAATATCAAATCATAGTAGTATGTGCTCTGTGAACCATTTCTGATAAGTACAGCACTGTATCAGTTCCATTCCTCATATTATGTCTTGCAACATTGCTCACACAATAAGTATCATCTGTCCTGATATTGGTTTAGTGACACTCTTATTTTTTTATGCGTTAGTGAAGAGGTAATTCAGTTTTGTTGCTTAGTTTGTTCAACCACTCTTGTTTATCTCTTTTGCAATAGAAATTTATGTGTTAGAACAACTTTTATATGCTATGCCCAAATAACACACTAAGCATATATTTTTTTAAAATGTGTCCAATTTTGTGTTCTTTATTTAAAAATAAATATACCAATATTGGGGGAAAACACCTAAATTATTTCCAAAGAATGCTATTGCAGTGTATTGAATGATGTTCCCCTCCAAAATAGATGTATACATTCAAATACCTGGAACC
>NW_007831215.1:0-771 GCF_000696425.1 Galeopterus variegatus
AGGAGTTGCTGAGGTACAGTCCCTTCAGGCTTCTCATTGCATTCATGTTGCTTTGAGTAATTTTTTTTTCATCTCCATTAAACAGCGAGAGGTGTAGCAGAACTGGAAACCAATCTGCTGTTTCCTCTAAACCACACCATGCCAAGCTAGGAGAAGGTGGAGCAAAGGCAAATAAAATGCCATGAAACTTCCTTCATGGAATTTTGAATGTGTTTTTTTTCTTGATTGGACATTCATTTAGTTGCTGTACTTTGACTGATTTTCAAAGCTTCTGTTAAGTTATTTTAGTCAGTTTTTAGTTATTTTGTTTAACATTTCCATTGGGGGAACAAAGGTCTGGAACTTCCTAGTACACTATCTTGCTAATTCTACAAGCATCTTTTTATTATCATTATTATTATTATTATTTTAGTGACTGGCCAGTATGGAGATCCCAACCCTTGGCCTTGGTGTTATAACACTGCGCTCTACCCAACTGAGTTAATTGGTCAGTCCCAAGAATCTTTTTAATAGTGCATGACTAATAATGCATAAATTCTCTGTGGTCTCCATCAGGAAGGTAACAGATGAAGTGCAACAAGCCAGGGCCTGCCCAAGGACACTAGTATCTTTATTTCTCCCACACTGAGAAAAGACCAAAATTTCAGAGCCCCGGGGGCTCTTGCCTAGCCCCCACCCCACAATAGAAGAATAGGGGCCAATTGGGGCCCGCCCGTGGCTCACTCGGGAGAGTGCGGTGCTGATAACACCAAGGCCATGGGTTCAGATCCT
>NW_007831216.1:0-771 GCF_000696425.1 Galeopterus variegatus
ATTATGAATAAGAGAAATATTTCAAAATTGAGAAGTCTTTTGTTGCTCTCAGAAAAAATGGTAACTAATCTAAGATAAACAATAGAGCATTCTATTCTTCTAAAGTGTATGTATTCTAATATACTTAAGATTTGTTTTCCAAATAACACAACATGCTGGAATGCTTCCGTGGATCAATCATTTGACCAAAATTAGCTGAGTCTAGGAAAAGCAACAACACAGGTGAGATAATAAGGGACAATAAGAGACAGAAGACACTGATCTCAGTGTTGACAAATGTTAAGGAGAGGCAGGGAGTGTGATAAAAATAAAAAGCAATTTAAGCAGGAAGTTAATTGCTGCCATGGAGTGACAGATTTAATTTTTATAGAAAAACAAGTTATCTATATATCTACCTAGTTTTTTTTTTAATTTTATGTGTTAGGCATTAACCCTAAAAATACTCTGTGAATCAAAGCTACAAGGTCAAACAAAACACATCCGCCATCTATGTTTGGCCAGTGGATTGTTACATATATGATTTTATTTCTTACTTTTGTTTCATTGGATTTCAGGACTGGTCCTGAATTTGTAAGACAGGTATAAAATATGCATATATATGTATATGTATATACATACACATATACATATACATGTATATGTGGGTGCAACAGTTTTGCCACTCATCAAGCCATTAGAGTACATATGTATATATATGTGTGTGTGGATGCGTGTGTCTGTATATAGCATGTATGTATGAATGAAGGGTCTTCAAAATGCTCATGGAAAGAT
>NW_007831217.1:0-771 GCF_000696425.1 Galeopterus variegatus
ATAGACAAGAGCTCTTATTCTCATAAAAATGTTTGGCTTTGTCTACAGGTTTTTCTGTAGCCAACGTCTCCACAAAGATGGTTCAACACTATCTGAGCAAAGATGAGAGTCTGACTTGCCTTTGACAATCACAACTAGTAACTGACTGTTGATGAGTGTCCACTAGTATATACTGTCTTCAGTAACTTCCGTCCAACTATTTTGCTTTTCTGTCGAGAGCCTGGTAAAGACTGAGTCTCGAGAGGAATAAGAGACATGATCATTGCCCATTTATCTGGACTCTTCAAGTTCTAATTAACTTTACTGTCAGATTATTAGGAAGTCAGATGTATTATTTTAGCCTCTTGAGGAAATATTTCTTCTCCAAATTATTAGTCTATATAGTTCACGTTTTATTAAGTATTGGTTTAGAAAATGATTTTACAAAAATCATTTCAGCTTTTTTGTTTAAACAGTTTTGAAGAATTATTGCATTTTATTTGTTAATGTTCTTTAAGTTGAGAGCAGTGATCCTCTTTGGGACTGAACAGGAACAAAATGGAATGCTTTCATTTACTAAATAATGATGTCGTATGGACATTTTCCTCTTTAGTCTTCCCTAAAAACAAACAAAAACCAAAAAATGGTTACTTGGAAAATGCTACAGAAAATGATTACAGAAAAAAAAAATGGTTTTGTCTGTAAATCACATATATTTGCACAGTCCAAGCATATTTCCTATTTCTGACAGTGATGATTGTCAATAAAGCATTTATCAGACTGTAGGTGATC
>NW_007831218.1:0-771 GCF_000696425.1 Galeopterus variegatus
TGGTTGGGAATGATCTTTAGCATCAGATCACTAATCCCTTTCCCTTGTGGTGGAAACACCAATCTTCATGTCTGCCACAGACCCATGGCACTTAAGGGCCACTTCTGGGCAGTGTTTATACTCAGATCTATGATACTGTGCCGGGGACTGGTGCATGTTTTTGTAGAAAGACAAAAATCTGTATGTGCCACATAGGGACAGGTTGGCCATGGGGATCATTTCACAAGTCTGCCAGCTTCCTCTCGGCCTCAGGCTATGCTTTGACCACTCCTGAGTTCACACGACTGTAGTCCCTCATTTTCATGTCAGTGTTGGAACCCAAGGTGAGGAGACTGGACAGAGAGGCAGGTGCACTCTGCTGGGGACTTGAGTCAGAAGCACAGATCTCTGCTTCTTTTAACTTAAATCTGGAACTGTTCAACCTCCTTCAAATGAAAAAGATGTCTGCTTAGAATCATTGTTGCATAAAAGTTCTTAGAAAATATGCAAGCGCCACACTGAACTCTGTATTTACTATGTATAAAGTGTTTATTAAGTCATTTCACATCTATGTGTTAGCATTTTCAATAAGGAAGAGGAAGCACGTACTGCTGGGGTGTTACCAACAAGGGAATGTGGTGCGTTACCTCTGGGAAGCAAGCTCAGCAACAGGAAGCCGCTGATGGTCTTAATGGTGGAAGGTGAAGGCCTGGGGTACGAAGCAGATCTGCGGTTCGAAAAGTTATTACTAGCTACACTGCAGAGAAGATTAAAGGGATGAAACAAACGTCA
>NW_007831219.1:0-771 GCF_000696425.1 Galeopterus variegatus
TATCAAACAGGACATACACCATTAATATAGCTCAGCTCTACGTGCTTCTATTTTTTTTTTTTTTTAACTACCTAATCAAGCTTGCTACTATGCTTTAGTTCCAGTCTCAAGGAAAATCATTTGCTTATTAGCCATCATTCTTATTTCAGCAAAGTATTCATATAAATATACCAGAAATGTTGTTAGCTAAGTTAGGATAAACTGTCCTTGATTTTGTTCTTCGTCACTGGTCCAATAGCTCACTAAGTTGCAAGCAACACAGTTTGATGGTTCCCCAAAAACATGAGAAAGATCATGCCTAGTGAATCATTCTTCAGCAATGAACAATACAGAAGAAACCCTTATTTAAGACAATGAGAGGTCTTAAATATGCCTCTCCATAAAATTCTTCCTTTTTCATGCTAGAATTTCTATTGCCCTCCAAAAACACAAGTTATACATTGTCCATGACATTACAAATTAATTTATTCTCTTCCGATAGAAATGTATCTCACAACATATTGGGAAGTTTCCAGAATCACATCAAAATTGTATGTTAAAATTTCCAGTGATATCCATTTGTCCTTTAATTATATCATGATCCTATCAAAGTCTGTTTTGTTTAATTTTGAAAATTATTTAACTAACGTTTAGTTCATTCCAAATACTATCTCTAAAAATACACAAATAGGCTATCAAAAAGCAGTATATTTTTAAAGGAATCAGAAAAGCAAAGAGTGATAGGGTGAATAATTCATCAAACACTGATTATCCAGAACAAGATAGGCAAAA
>NW_007831220.1:0-771 GCF_000696425.1 Galeopterus variegatus
CATTTATAGCAATAATTTTGCCTCTTAGTACTGGTTTTGCAGTATCTCACAGGTTTTGTATGATGTATCTTTGTTTTCATTAGTTTCAAGAAATTTTTTGATTTCTTGTTTAATTTCTTTTTGGACCTATAGGTCATTCAGGAGCCTATTGTTTAGTTTCCATGTATTCATATGATTTCTAGAATTTTGCTTCTTACTAATTTCCAGTTTTAGTCCATTGTGGTCTGAAAAGATACTAGAAATGATTTCAATTTTTCAAAATTTGCTGAGTCTAGATTTGTTACCTAATATGTGGTCTATCCTAGAGAATGTTCCATGAGCTGTTGAGAAGAAAGTATATTCTTTAGTTGTTGGGTGAGATGTTCTGTATATACCTGCCAGTTCCAGTTGGCCTGAGGTGTGCATTAAATTCTGTGTCTCATTGTTGATTTGTTGCATGGAAGATCTGTCCCATACTGAGAGAGGGGTATTCAGGTCACCCACTATTAATGTATTAGGACTTATTTCTTTGTTTATGTATAAGAGTGTTTGCTTTATTTAGCTGGGTGCTCCAGAATTGGGTGTATTGATTGTTATGTCTTCTAGCTGGATAGATCCTTTTATCATTATGTAGTGTACTTCTTTGTCTCTTTTTATGTTTTTTGGTTTAAGGTATATTTTGTCCTAAATAAGAATAGCTACTCCTGCTCGTTTTTGGTTTCCATTTGCATGCTATATCTTTTTCTGTCTTCACTTTCAGTCTGAGTGTGTCTCTACAGGTGAGGCAGGTCT
>NW_007831221.1:0-771 GCF_000696425.1 Galeopterus variegatus
ACTCTTGCACATTTATTATTATTATGTTGGCCTGCCTAAAAATGCAAAGGAGGAAAGGCCTGATAGATCCCATCAGCAGTTCAGGACTCTCGCTCCGTTTTTTTAGTACTTCCACATTTAATAAATTAGCACATGTGCAGACACAGAGCCGTCCCCAGCCACAAGCAGTTTATGGAGAGGGGACGCCTCAGCAGTGGTCTGCAGGATGACTTCCAAACACTTCAGCATTCTGACCTCTCCTCATTTCCGGAAACGTCCTTAAGCTCACTTCCCCAGGCACAGATAGGACAGAGCAGGGAGGACAAGGGACAGCTTTCACTGCTGAGGGAACAAAAGAGACAGGCAGGCTCATTCTGGGTTGAAAGATTCCCCCGGAGGGAAGTTGCCGTCCCTCAAGGCTCTCACCTTGGTGGTGAGGGTCTCCCAGGAGCATCACTTGGCATCACCAGAGTCTAACACGGGGCCTGGGAAATATCAATAACAGTGTGCTGAGTGAACAAATCAATGAAGATGTGGAAGTGATTCGAGTCACCAGAGAAGATTCCAGAAGCCAGAAGTGCAGTTGAGGCTGGGTCTCCACCCCACCCGGGTCCCAGAAGCAGGCTGTCCACCTCCCACAGGCTCACCCCAAGGCCTGCTAAGGGCAGAGCTGGGAGGAAACGGAGCCGCCTTTCAGCCGCAGGGCGAGCAGCCCCGCAGGCCGGGGCCGTGGGCTGCAGCCGCGTGGGGAGGGGAAGCCGTTTGCAGCTGTTTATATGATGTGTATCTGGT
>NW_007831222.1:0-771 GCF_000696425.1 Galeopterus variegatus
CACAAAAGTACAACCAACATATCAAGAACTAAATCCATCATTATTTCAGGGAAACATTCTATGATCCTTCAGTTGGAAATTAGTCTTTTGTTCCTGTGTTTCATAGCACTGTTCGCAATAGGATTTATTACAGTCTTCCAACTAATAGAGCTATTTGTATGGTACCCCAACTTTTACAGTAGAGACTTAGTTTTCAGATTGCAGGGCACCTATGTCATTAGTCTTTGTATCACCCTCATTATCTAAAACAGTAGAAACAGAAATATATGTGGGATTAAATTGCTGCAACATGAATTTCTTTGATTTAATTTAAATCTGATTCTGATGAAAGAAATATTGAAAAATCTCCCAAGATAATAAGTTACTTGGGGAAGAAAACTAATAATTGAGAAAAGAATATTCATGAAATCCTGTCATGTATCTAAGGGAGACAACCTTCTTTTATGGGTCAAAATTGAACTCAAATTCTCACTCTTCTTTTAAAGTTTTTCTTGACATTTTATAGCCAGAGTTAAAACTTATTTATCCCTTGGCATGCTGAATATTCCCGCATCTGATTTCCCTATTAAGCTAGAAATTCTTGAGGTCCTGGACAATGCTCTTATTTGTCTCTTTATCCTTGGGCCATGGTATAAAACTTTTCATATAATGAGGTACACTATAATCTTATTAGAAATGAGGAAAAAAGAAGTGATGAAAGAAGGAAAGGAGAAAGAAAGGAGAGAAAGAGAGATTACCCAACAGTAATCAGATTTGTCCCAATGTTTTTCT
>NW_007831223.1:0-771 GCF_000696425.1 Galeopterus variegatus
TTAACATACACTAAGAATATATACTAACATATACGAAGAAAAAGGCACTTTGATTGCTAAAAATAGATACCATAATGATTAGGATCCTTTTTAATAGACATTTGTTTTCTGGGATGAAATACTCTCTATGAGGCCTTTTTCTATCTGCTAGGCCCTTTATCCTTTTAAATAGCAATTTGGTTGCTGGTGAGAGTCAAAATGTCTATGAGTCATCACGAACTTTCAGCATCATACAGAACCAGTTTGGAAATCAAAACTGACATAATTATTTGGTTGCAGCCGTGATGCTGTATAATGAAAAGGAGGAGTCACTCTTCAAGTTGAGAAATCTTTTGCATAACTTAGATTATAGGTCATTCAACAATTATTCACCAAGGTCCATTATGTGCCCACAGATAAGTGCTGTAATAAAAAGCAGAAGTTTTTACATTTTTATTTTTAAGGAAGGCATTTTCTGACATATATGGCTAAAACCATTCTTAGGATATTTTCATATATCTCTTTGTTTCACAGCTCAGACTATGGGGATGGAAATGTTATTCATCTGAGTTTCTAAGTACTTCAAGGAAACATTAAAGAGAAGGAGATTTAATTTCCTGTCCCACTGCCTCCTAGGTAGGTGGTAGGAAACTAACCCTGAAGAATGCGGAACCAATCTCCTGAAGATGGCCGGGAAAAATGTCACAGTATCGATGCTTCCTTCTAAATGGGAAGGTGGGAAAAGAATATTGAAAGAGAAAATAGGAGTGGATAAATTATGAGACATATTTA
>NW_007831224.1:0-771 GCF_000696425.1 Galeopterus variegatus
TCCATTTGGAGATACAGGATGCTGCTGTAGCCCCTGGCAGTATGTCTCCATTCCAGTAGACGTGGGGTGGGAGCAGGGAGCGGGGAAGCACCTCCCCTGCCTGCCAGGGTTCCACCTGGTGTGTGAACACCACTTTCCCTCTCATCTCACTAGCCAGAACTCAGTCTAGCAACGTGGGGGGTTGGATAAGTAGCCTTTTAGGCAGGGGGCTTGGGCCCAACCCAAAATTCTATCAGTCTGAAAGGAGGGGAGAACGGGTACAGGAAAACAACCAGAAGGCTTGACTAAGTAAAATCCGAGTCCCCCTGTGGACAAGAACCCTGTGACACGGAGGCCTGACAATACCCCTTGGGGAGAGCACTGAGTTTGTCTGGAAGAAGTTTTCAGTAAGTTGAGGGTATGACTCCTAAGGCCATGCTCAAGGACAAAGTGTGGTCTCTTAATTGTCTTCTAAGGGTGGGGACAGTTGGTGAGAGAGGACGTAGGTTTTTAGCACACATGACTGGGGACAGAAGCCAGGGCAGAGATGAACTGCTACACATGAAGCGGAAAAGAGGAGCCAGGAGGCCAGCTCAGGGCAGGAGACATGGAGATAGGCTGATGTGGAATTTGTTGGTGGTGGGCGTGGGCATAGCAGGCAGACCCTCTTGCTCTGGCTGCTCTGTGGAATCTCAGGGATGTGATACAGCTCACCAGTACTTCCGGGCAAGTGCCTTCCTTTGGAAAGCCTTGGGCTCTTCAGTCTGTGCAGATTGGTCTTGGGGTGGAGGC
>NW_007831225.1:0-771 GCF_000696425.1 Galeopterus variegatus
ATATTCTAAAGTTATGAACTAAATCTGTCTAAAGTTAACGATAACTCTGTGTAACTATTTTTGTAATGTAGTAGAATTTAACTATGTTAACTTTACCTATAACTGGCTTTTTAATGTAGTGGGACTTTGGACATTGACTAATAAAATAGAATCAACCAGGGACCTGGAAAATATTGCAATTCTTACTTGATTTCACTTCCATCCAAATATATTTTTTCCCTGAATTATATGTCATAAATATAAAGATTAAAGTACAAAGTCAATCATGAGTCACTATATTCTTGTAACAGTTTAAGAGAAAAGTTAGGGCAAGAAAAAAAAAGAATGCTACCTACTCCAAAATCTCAACTACCTCCAGGCAGAGTGAAAACTAAATGTCAGTGGGGTGGTGGCCAGGTATGCTCCCATCCAGGTAGTCAGTGCAGTGTGCTCTGAGGCATATTGTCTTCCTAGAATGAAGACCTGTTTCTTGTGGAATCCAGTACCAAATCCCCAAAAAATCCCCAACATAGCCATACCAATCAATTAGATAGGTAGAGAGGTGATAGGTAGAAAAGACAGACATGTGCACACACATTCAAACATATTTGTGTGAGTATACATTTTTTCTGTTGTTTAATACTGACTTGCTAGAGTATTATATTTTTTTAGAAAAAGCTAAATAAATAAATAAATAAAAAACTCTGCTATAGTTTTAGCTTATATTTTAGATTCATCTTGCACACATAGTATAGATTTATCTTTATATCTTCATATATTAATTTATATATT
>NW_007831226.1:0-771 GCF_000696425.1 Galeopterus variegatus
ATTTCTTTATATTTTCAGGAATTCATAAATGTAAGTTTTGAAATTTATTGTCATAGAGGCATTCATATTATTCTCATTAGATACATTTAAAATTCTGCTATATTGGTACTTACCTAATTTTTCATCACTAATAATATTTACTTGTATTTTTTCTGTTTTTCCATTTTACCTTTTTTACAAAAGTTTTGATATCTTATTAGTCTTAAAATAACATACTTTTGGCTTTGCTGAACTGCCGTTGATTTTTTGTTTTTGTTTATTAATGTATGCACGTATTATTTTTAAGTCCTCTACTCATTTTGGATATTTTGTTTTCTTCTTTTCCTAACATCTCAGTTGGAGATGTTATCAATTTTCAACTTCAATTTGTCTTTTCACAGGAGCATTTAAGGCTATAATTTCCCTCTAAAACAAACAGTGGCATCCCATAAATTGTGACGTGTATTATTTTTATTTTTGTTTAATTATACATTCTTAAAAATT
The DNA here is from genome assembly GCF_000696425.1 of Galeopterus variegatus. Lineage (NCBI taxonomy): Eukaryota > Metazoa > Chordata > Mammalia > Dermoptera > Cynocephalidae > Galeopterus > Galeopterus variegatus. The sequence goes on from NW_007831226.1 coordinate 484, forward strand.
TCATTCATAACTCAATTGTGAAAATAGGCTCTAAATAAAGTACTTTAAAATTTGTTAGAATTTTCTTAATTTTTGTAAATGTTGCATATAAGTTCCTGGAGAATTAATTTTTTAAATTTTTGTGTGAAACAGTTTATGTTGGCCAGTTTTCTTAGGTAATCAATAATTAAGATACATTGACTCTCCCACTCTAATTGTAGATTTGTCAAATTCACATTTAAAATAATTTTTTTTGTGTAAGTACTTGACTCTGTATCACTTGTTCTCTACACATTTAAAATTTCCATA
>NW_007831227.1:0-771 GCF_000696425.1 Galeopterus variegatus
GGGCTGAGCCTTTGGGAGGTGATTGGATCTGAGGACCATGTCCTAGTGAATGGATTGATCCGTTCGTGGAGTAATGAGTTGATGGTTTAATGGGTAGTCACGGGTGTGGTTCTGATGGCTTTATAAGGAGAGTGAGTAAGGTTTACTCTCTCTTGCCCAGCCCATTCTCACAGTGTGATACCTTGAGTTGCTGTGGAGAGTTTCCACCAAGAACAAGGCCTTTACCAGAGGTGTTCTCTGGACTTTACACTTCCCAGCCTCCAAAGCTGTAGGAAATAAATTTTATTTCTTTGCAAATTACCCAGTTTCAGGTAATATGTTGTAAGCAACAGAAATGGACTGATACAGAGGTAGATTGTGCTGGAAGTGGAGTTATTTCTGAGGTGAGGGAGGTGCAAATGGGCTGATCTGGGGAGGCATTTGGAAATATGACTGACTCTGTGAGTCATCTGTTTCCATTCAGTGCTCCTAGGTTGTAGCAAGACCTGAAATACAAATGGTGGGCTGGTTCTGCTGGGAAACTGACCCACATGAGGCTTTTGGGCTTGACACAGAGCTGCCCACCTTCAAAGGAGTGGGTGGACTTGGACAATGGCCATATCAACCCTGCCTACAGTGATTTAAAGAGAAGAAAAACCTTTCCTCAATATTCTGGACTCCACAAGATCCCCTGGGATTTTCAAAGAACCCAAAGGATAATGGAAAACTTCGTACACAAGGGACTAAATTTTATTTGATTAAAAAACAAAAATAGTTATGGTACATTCTTAT
>NW_007831228.1:0-771 GCF_000696425.1 Galeopterus variegatus
CAGTGCTGGCAACTGATTGAGTCATGGGGGTGGATCCCTCATGAATGGATTCATGCTCTCCCTGGGGGAGGGAGGATTAATGAGTGAGTTCTCGCTCTGTTAGATCCCGTGAGAGCTCGTTGCTTAAAAAAGACCCTGGCACCTTCTCTCTCTCTCTTGCTTCCTTTTGCCATGTGATCTGCTTGTACCCGCCGGCTGCCTGTTGTTTTTCCGCCATGAGTAGAAGCAGCCTGAGGCCCATGCCAGATGCAGCTGTCCCAGAATTGTAAGCCAAATAAACCTCTTTCCTTTATAAATTACCCAGTCTCAGGTATTTCTGTTATAGCAACACAAAATGGACTAATACAACTGTCTTACTCCATTGGTTTAAAGTTTACTTTCTTTACAACTACAGAGAAAAGAATGCCTATTAAATTATAGATTGTAAGGTATTTGAGTCACTATTAAATATACTGAAATGCCTTTAAGTAAAGGAATTTAAGTCAGATGTTGTGTTCTGGGAGTGTTTCACATTATATGGCTACTGATAAGAAAAAATAATTTTTAAAAAATCTGCAGCGATGGAAAGACACAACAATCGATCATTTACTCCACAGAAAATATCTTAGGTGAGGAGAGATAATATACTTTCACTTCACTAGGTTCTGGGCCTTAGGAATGTTCCTGAAATAAATCTGTTGAGCTCAGAACAACAGGAAATTGCCACTTACGCACTTAAAAAGCTTCCATGCTGCTATGAAGCCACCTACTCACTTGACACTGTATCAGTTG
>NW_007831229.1:0-771 GCF_000696425.1 Galeopterus variegatus
CCCCCCCCAGCCATGCAGCTGAGGAGCACCCCGACTGACTGGACACCTTTAGCTGCTCAGACACTGGCCTTTTCCTGTGAGTAAGCCACATTTGCCCTTGGAGGGCATGTCTAGAATCGGCTGATTAATTGTGCTGCTGTAAAATACTAATGCCACTAAAGCAAATTGAAAATGGTGACACAAAAGTCTTTCAAGAGGTTAAACTCAACATTTGCAATAGAATTTTCCTCTTGTGATACAAAATGACTTTCACAGTTGAATTCCATTTCTTAAATATTTTATTATGTGCCTACTATGTGCCAGGCACCCTTCTAAGCACTTTACCTGTGTTATTTAATTCTCAAAACAATCCTTTCTTTACTAGGACAATTACTTCTCCCATGTTATGGTTACTTTTATCAGTCAATTTGCCTGGGCCATGGGGTGCCCAGATATTTGGTTAAACATTACCTCTGGGTGTTTCTGTGGGGGTGTCTCTGAATGAGATTAACATTTAAATAGGTAGACTGAATAAAGCAGATTGCCCTCCCCAATGTGGGTGGCCTCCACCCAATACACTGAAGGCCTAAATTGAATAAAAGTCTGAGTAAGAAAGAATCCTCTGTCTACCTGCCTTCAAGCTGGGACATGGGTCTTCTACTGTCTTTGGACTCAGGATTAGACTGGACTTATACCATCAGCTCTCCTAGCTCTCAGGCCTTAGGACTTGGACTGGAATTAAACTGTTGGTTCCCCTGGTCTCCAGCTTGCTGACTGCTGATCTTCTCAGCC
>NW_007831230.1:0-771 GCF_000696425.1 Galeopterus variegatus
CAAAAACTAGGACTAGCCCACATTTCCTTCAACAATGAAATGGACAATAAATTGTAGTGTATTCCTCACAATGAATTGCTATATTGCAGTGAATCTGAATGAACTACTGATACACGTATCAACATGTATGAATTATAAAAAACATAACGTTGAATGACATAAGCCAGACCTAAAAGAATACATATTCTATAATTCCATTTACGTGAAGTTCAAAACCAGCAAAATGAATGTATGTCTTAGAAGTTAGAGGAATTGTTACCTTTGAAGGGGGTGATTAATGACTGAGAGAAGGCACAAGGCAAGCTCCTTTATACTTAAGATTCATGTTCTTTTCTGTGTGTCTGCTTTACTTAAATAAAAATGTTTGCTTAAAAATATGGAGATAGATAAATTATAGATTGTCCTGAAGGAGACTGGTTATATTACTTATCCAGGTGGTAAGTCTGTTTAGTACGAATGAGCTTCCTAACTACTGATTGAGGTGCTGTTTCATAAAATGGAAGTTCAGATGGGGAGAAGGGGACCAGAAGAACCCCTGTCTTAGAGGTTCTTTTTTAACGTCTTATGATCATTTTCCCCCCTGCATTTAAAAGATCCATTTATCAGAATTATTTATGTGCAATGTGATTGTTATATAAAATTCACCTAGAAAGAAATCCCAGCCAATTCAGTGTTGAGCCTCTAAACATCTGGACAAAGGAAGCATATATGAATATATTCAAAATCTCTCAAATGTTAAAGCCATCCCCTGAGGGTGTCAGAGTGGCATAA
>NW_007831231.1:0-771 GCF_000696425.1 Galeopterus variegatus
CTTGTCCTAACTCCTGCACTCTGTGTAGCCTTATTGACATTTTGGAAAATAGTATGGAGGTTCCTCAAAAAGTTAAAGTCAGAACTACCATATGATCTGGCAATCCCACTACTGGATTTATATCTAAAGGAAATGAAATCAGTATGTCAAAGAAATATCTACATACCCATGTTTATAACATGTCTTTGTAGTTTTGTTTTGTTTAGGCAAGTCAAGTTTTTTCTTTAATGTGGACATTTGCAATTACGTTCCGACTACTTTAAGTGTTCTTCCTCTAGCACTCATTACTTAATCAGTCATTTTTATCTTTAAGGTGTAGATGAAATGTTATTTAAGCTGAAATTAAGGAAGAGGGGAGAAATATTAGAAATTTTAGGAGAGAAGAGAATATTTATCTCAAAGAGTTGTAGAAATAGTCTGGAATATACTTAGCAAATATATGATTGCTTACTATATTACTTATTCATAATTAGATATTGCTAAATAATGCCCAATTCAGGAGTATAAAAAAAGCCATGTACAACTACAGTGAATGTGTCTGTGAGTTATCTGAGGGCCAGCTGAACTAGGCTGGCCTTTCCTTGCCAACTTGGCTCACTTCTGATGCACTCAATCACGCATTTGTACATTAACTAGGTAGCTGTACTTTATCTTGGCTGGGGAACCTTAACTGGGACAGTATGCTCCGTGAGTCTGTCTTCCTCCTGAGAGGATGAGTGGATTAGCCCAAGCATGTGCATCCTGTGGCCATGGCATAGCATAAGAGAAAAC
>NW_007831232.1:0-771 GCF_000696425.1 Galeopterus variegatus
TCACTTGGGCAATTGAACAAACCTTTATAAAGTTAAGTCATTACGTTGTCCACATATTAAAATTATGTCTGTTCTGGCTTTACAAAACCACAGGCTTGAAATCTTTCTTTCCTGAAGTTATAGAGTTCTTTCTTCCTCATTACTTTATTCTTCTAGTATTTCAGTCTCATGCCGTATAGAGGGAAATCCTAGTAAAATCTCAGCTTATGGTATGCTTTGTGTTGACAGGGTTAACCAACTGGAACAGTTACTGAGAGATGTTTCTTTGAATACAACTGGCTAAAAACTCACAGCCACTGCAAATTGAAAATCAATCAAGAATAAAGATACATTATAGCTGATTTATAGAAGCTAATATAAACATCTATTATAGCTAATTTATAGAAGCTAATATAAACATCATTTTTGTATAGAAATCACTATGTATGTAAACAATTATTTGTAGAGCTCTTTGCAGATTACAAGAGGGCCTACATATATTATCATTTACTTCTATTGGTTTACTGCAAATTCAGTGAAGGTCTGACTAGCACCAGCAGAGTTTTTTTTTAGAATCTCTGAATGCAGCTCATTTAATTTATAATAATCTAACTTGTAAGAACTTCAAATTATTTATGTTGAAGTTGAACAACATCCGATGATTTGTAAGTGATCACCTGTAAGTATAACAGGAAGGAAAGTCCCCTATAAGAAGGATGATTGTAAAAGTGTTTAGTAATCTGTACGGCCTGCATACTCAGCACTTAGAATGAACTCCAGCAGACAGTAATG
>NW_007831233.1:0-771 GCF_000696425.1 Galeopterus variegatus
GGGAGAGACAGGAGACAAAATCTGTAAAATGACATTTCCTCTTATGGCTTCTGGCCTATCCATCACCTTGCATTGCACTGCAAGATCTTTACTGCCACTTAGTTAACTGTGTGTGACTATCTATGCTGATCAGTGATGGGCATTTCCTACTTTTTCTGTAGCTTGCTATTTACACATGAATGAAAAATACCCTAAGACAGATATACAAATGATATATCCATAGACTGGTGAACATCTACCGAGAAAAACATATCCACACACCAAAGACAGGCACTTATTTAATGGAGAAAAGAAAATATCCATATATGTCAACAAAGTTCAATTCACACCAGGCCCACCAGTCACCCTAACAGTCGGGTTGTTCTACATCACTGGAAACTACCAGAGTACGGCATATTTATCTATATTAGAGTTTACAAACATTTGTCAATGCTTTTACAGGTTGAGCATCCCTAAACCAAAAAATCCAAAATCTGAAACTTTTTGAGCACCTACACTACACACACAGGAAATGCTGATTGAAGCATTTCAGATTTTCGGATTAGGGATGCTCAACCAGTAAGTACTCTGCGAATATTCCAAAACCTGAAAAAATCTGAAGTCTAAAACACTTCTGGACCCAAGCATTTCAGATAAGGGATACTCAACCTGTAGTTGACATTCTAGTCTGAAAAAATGTTAATGTCATAAACTGCATTACGGGCCGGCACGGTGGTGCACTGGAGAGTGCACCGCTTGGGAGCGCGGTGGCGCTCCCACCGAGGGTTCGGA
>NW_007831234.1:0-771 GCF_000696425.1 Galeopterus variegatus
GTGTGTAGTGACGTATCATTGTGGTTTTAATCTGTATTTCTCTAGTTAAGCTGATAAACATCTTTCGTATGTTTATTTTCTACTCATATTTTCCCTTTGGTTAAATGTCTGTTCACATCTTTTGCCCATTTCTCTAAAATTTGGGTTATTTAACTTCGTATTGAGATGTGAGAGGTTTTAGTTTTGTTTTGTTTTGTTCTTAAATATATTCTTCATACAAGTCCTTCATCAGATATGTGATTTACAAATATGTTCCTCCAAAAGGGGAACGTTTCTGCGTGGTTGGTGGGGCCGTAAATTGGTAGAGCCGTTATGGAGAACAGTGTGGAGGTTCCTTAAACAACTACAGCAACCCTACTACCGGATATATAGTCAAAGGAATGGAAATTATCATGTCGAAAGGATACCTGCACTCCCTTGTTCATCGCAGCTCTATTTACAATAGCCAGGCTGTGGAATCAACTTAAATGTCCATTGATGGATGACTAGATAAGGAAAATGTGGTATATATACACAATGGAATACTGCTCAGCCATAAAAAAGAATGAAATTCTGCCACTGGCAGCAACGTGGATAAGCTTGGAGAAAATTATGTTAAGTGAAATAAGCCAGGTGCAGAAAGAGAAATACTATATTTCTTCACTCATAAGTGGGAGCTGAATTAATAAACAAACAAACAAACAAACAAACAAACAAACAAATAAATAAATAAATATATATATATATATATATATATATAGAGAGAGAGAGAGAGAGAGAGAGAGAGAGAGA
>NW_007831235.1:0-771 GCF_000696425.1 Galeopterus variegatus
AAATCCTAATACATTTATGGAACAACAAAAAACTCCAAATAGCCAAAGAAATAGTGAACAACTGTATATGTATATATGTGTGTGTGTGTGCGTGTGTTTGTGTGTGTGTGTGTATACATATATACCCAGAGGCATAACTCTACCTGAGTTCAAGTTATACTGCAAAGTAATAGTAATTGAATACAGCATGGTAGTAGCATAAAAAAAGCCATTTGGACCAATGGAACAGAAGAGAGAACCCAGAAATCAACCCATGTACTTATGGCCAAGTGATAAATCAACCCATATACTTATAGCCAAGTGATTGTTGACAAATGCACCAGGAACATACTTAATGATAAGACTGCCTCTTCAATAAATGGTGCTAGGAAAACTGGACAACCATAAATAGAAGGATAAAACTAAACCATACCTGTAACCTTATACCAAAATCAATTTAAAATGGATTAACAACTTAAATATAAGGCGCAAAACTATAAAATTCATAGAAGAAAACAGAGTAAACACTTCAGGAAGTAGGACTGGGCAAAGACTTTATGAAGAAGACCCCAAAAGCAGGGGCAACAAAAGAAAGAAGTAAATAAATGTGATTGTATCAAACTAAAAATCTTCTCCACAGGAAGAGAAAAACAGGGCAACAAAAGAAAGAAGTAAACAAATGTGATTGTATCAAACTAAAAATCTTCTCCACAGGAAAAGAAAAACAGCAAAAAGTCATCCTACAGAATGGGAGAAAATACGTGCAAACTATGCATCCAACAGGAGATTAAT
>NW_007831236.1:0-771 GCF_000696425.1 Galeopterus variegatus
ATCTTTCCCTTTTTACTGGGAAATATGTAGAAGAATATTCAAATCAGCATTGTTACCTAGATCAATGACTTGAAAACAATGATAATCATGTATGGAAGCATGTGTAGATAAACGATGCTAGATTCACTCAATGGGCTATTATATAAATGAGAAAAATAAATGAATAACTATTATATGCTAGTATAGATGAATCTTACAAATGTAATTTTGAGTAAATGAGGCAAGATTGGAGCAAAGTAGAAAATGTCCTATGTTAATAATGTTAAAAAGGGCAAATAATCCAAATAACATATGGAAATAACTATGCAATACAAATCTGTAAAAAAATGAATAAAGGAAAATAATGATAAACACAAAATTCAGGTGAGTCATCACTTCTACTATATAAGGAAGTTAAAGAGATAGTAATAAAGCTTACAGGTATCTTTACTGGCTCTGGTAATATTCCATTTCCTAGAGTTTATTATGTTACACCTGCTACTATTTTAATTATTTTGGGTGCAATGTAAGACATTTATTTTTTGCATTTCAAATACTACATAATGAAACTGTAACAGCAGGATCCCCAGTATTTGATTATATTTGATCCTTTTCCCCTAGGGCTGGAGAAGGCCTCAGCCTTGGAGTAAGTTTGCAAGGCAAACTTACTAGCTGGATCCCCAAAAATAGGAGTATGCTTCTCTAGCAGAATACATGATAAGCATAAAGGCTTGCTTAGCATGCATTTCTGAATTCCCTCTTTTTCCATGATTACTTGATATACTGATGCTC
>NW_007831237.1:0-771 GCF_000696425.1 Galeopterus variegatus
CTGCAAGGCCACCCCTGGCAGCGTCTGGGAACCGGCCCCCGACTGACGTACACCTTCCCGTGGGGATGACAGTGGCTCACTGCGCCTGAACTGTGTGCTGGGGGTTGTGCCGGATGCTGGCTTTCCTCCTGCGAGTCTGGAATTTCGGCACCTGCCAGGCAGAGAGTATCCCTGTGACCAACCCCCAGGAAAAGCCTGGGCTGCTGCGTCTCTGCTCAGTTCCCAGACAGACACCGCTGGCTTTGCACGTGCTTTACAGCGCTTGTGGAAGAATGAAGCGGGTCCCCTGCGACTCCACTGGGACAGGGCTCTCGGAAGCTCGTCCTGGTCTCCTCTGGACGGTGCCCCATGCACCTTCCCCTCTGCGATGTCGCTCAGTACCCCGTCACTCTGACGCATCTTTGCCGTGAGTCTGAGCACGTGCCTAGCACTGGGGCTTCTACTGACTGAGTCGCAGAGCCTGAGCATGGTCCCGGGCCCTCAGCACGTGCCCGCTCGAGTCTTTCCACGCTGCCACCCTCTCTGAATTCCTCCAGCATCACAACTAACCATGTGTGGCAGGGCGAGCCCCACTTTGTCCCCTCCTTCAGCCCTTCTCCCCTCCAGAACAGCCCACCGGTGGTGTGTGCTTGGAACTGCACCGATGCTACCAGTCACTGCAGGGAGAGGGACCTTTCTGTGATAGTGAGGTTTCTGTCCATGAGTGTTCATCCAACTCCTCCCCAGCATCTTTCAAACATGTTCAGAGACCTTCTCCATAAAGGGCTGTGT
>NW_007831238.1:0-771 GCF_000696425.1 Galeopterus variegatus
CCGAGGGTTGCGATCCCGTTACCGGTCAGTAAAAAAGACAAAAAGGAAAAAAAAAAATCTACTTGTAAATCTATCCTTACATAAATAAAGTCTTGGAAGGATCTTGCTGATCTGTAAGTAAATTGACTGCCCGCTAAGTCAAAATTCAAAACTTTTAAAAGGATGACAACAAAAACCAGATGGTCAACAGCAAAGAATTCAAAATGTCCAGCAATATAAACATTTAGTCAATGGATTAAAAAAAATGATATAGATGATGAAAGAAGTAGGCAAGAACATTAAAACATCTCTTATAAATATGCTTAAGGATTTAAAAGATAACATGAACACAATGAGGGGAGAAACAAAAGATATATAAAATAACCAAGTGGAAATTATAAACCTGGAATATATAATATCATAAAATCATAAAAGTACATTAAAAATGCACTTAATATGTTCATTAGCACATTAGACAATGTAGAAAAGAAAGAACAATGAACTTAAAAACACTCCAATAGAAAAAACAAAAAGTCAAACTCAGAATAATAATTTGAAAAGGCTGATAATATAGGGGGTCCTCTGCGACTTGTAATATAGAAACAAGCAATGTAAAATAATATAATTGGAGTATTATATGGAAAATGGGGTTAAGAGATATAGTATTAAAAAAAATAAGCTGTAAATTTCCAAAATTGATTAAATATGTGAGGCTGCAGATCCAAGAAGCTCAACAAACCTTGGGGGTTGGGGGGTGGGGCAGGGGAAGTAAGATATTACACAAATGTCCTT
>NW_007831239.1:0-771 GCF_000696425.1 Galeopterus variegatus
AGTAATTTTCTCTACTATGAAGTCTACTTTAATAGAGCTACACCTTCCTTTCTTTTCTTTTTCTGAAGAATGTGTGCATAGTGTATCTTTTTTCATCCTTTACCTTTGACCTACCTGTGTTACTGAATTTGAAGTGTGTTTCCTGTAAACAGCATATAGTTTGGTGATTTTTCAAAATTCACTCTGTTGATCTATACCTTTTAATTGGTGAATTTTGACAAATTGCATTTAAGGTAATTATTAATATGTTAGCACTTAAGTTTTCTATTTTATTATTTCTTTTCTGTTGTTTCCTCTGTTTCTTTTTTCCTTCCTTTGGGTTACTTGAAGTTTTTTAGGATTCTATCTTGACTTATTTACATCTCTTTGTATAGTTTTCTTAGTGATTACTGTGGGTATTAAAAATACTTATGTGACTTATCACAATCTACTGGTATCAGTGTTTTACCACTTTGAGCAAGATGTGGAAACCACTCTTTCATTTAAATGTCTTTATCTTCCTCACTTTTAAATATCATTGTCTCTAGTACCAGATAGTGTTATGTTTCTGTTTTAATCACCAAATATGATATATAAAATTCGTAAGTCTAGTCTATGGTACGTATCCATATTTCACTCTTTCTCTTTTCTTTTTGCCTTCCTGATTCTCCACAATCATTTATCAATTATTTCTGATTGAAGAACTTTTTTTTCAACCATTCTTTTAGGGCAGGTCTGCTAGTTCTTTCTGCTTTCCCTCATCTGAGAATGCACTAACTTTTCCTGAAGAAT
>NW_007831240.1:0-771 GCF_000696425.1 Galeopterus variegatus
GAGAGAGAGAGAGAGAGAGACAGAGACAGAGTATAAGAAAGGTATTAGAAGCATGTGTTGGTGCAAACAGATTAGAAACTAAATAGTTATTCCTTCAATACATCTTTTGAGTTTGAGCTGCTTTGTGGAGAGAGGAAAATGGAAGAGGAAGCATCCTACACATTTTGGGGATAGGAGATCCTCACATCCTGCAGTTCCCATGGCCAGAAAGGAGCCATTGGGAAGGCTGGGAATGCTTACTATGGTGTTCTCAGCTCTCTGCTTCCAGCTGCTGAGTTCCTGGTGAAGATTAATAATAATAGCATTAAGTTATTTCATATATAGCTAAAGCCTGGAGCCAGCCTGCCTGGGGTCCAGCCCTGGCTCTGCATATAATGGTGGGTGCTTCTGAGCAGCATGCTGACCTCTCCTTGGCTCCGTTTCCTGATCTGTAACATGGGATGAGAAGAGCATGGTTGTTGTGAGGATTTAATAAAAGTGCGATCACATAGTAATCACTCATTAAATGTTAGCTAATATCACTATACTTTTTGGGTATACACTTGCTTATCTTTATCTATTGAAAGTACCATTTATTATCAGACATTCATCACATGTATCTTCCAATTCCTTGGCCAGTTTAAGAACTACTTTCCTTTCACTCTAGTAGTGTGCTCATTTAGATTAGAATCCCCAAATCTTGCTGGTTTTGGATAACATGGGACTAGCTCAGTAGAAGTCTTGTGAGTAGTTCTTACATCTTCTCCTCTTGTGATTTTCTTTTTTTTTTTT
>NW_007831241.1:0-771 GCF_000696425.1 Galeopterus variegatus
GAATAGAGCTATTACACATGGTTGTCTTGATTCTCACTGGATAAAGGCCCGAACTCTCCACTGCAGTGAACATCCTCTGTGTGCTTTTGGGAAGCCTGGGAGGAGCTCCACTAAAAACCAGCAGAACACAGGCCACTAAATACCCTCCCTCAACTTTTTGCTCTAGCCCACAAGATGGTTCTAGCATATCACCACTCCCACCCTCCCAATCATCCTTAAATCAACTCGTTAAAATCTCATTTTATGTAGTATAGGTCCCAATCCCCTCGAGATGCTCAAGGCGGGAGCTGCACTGCATGCCCAAAGTTCACTGATGGAGCATGCAGCCGCTCCAGTCTACACGGTGTAGTAGAAACAGTTAAGAGCATGGGCTAGCGAATGCAACTGGTGGATTTAGTATTAGCTAAAAGAGTCTTGGACCACATATTTAGCCTCTTATTGTGTTACCTTGTGCAGTTACCTATCCTGCCCAAACCTCACTTTCCCTGTGTATAAAGTGGATGGGAATAATAATACAGGAGTCAATAATATCTTCCAAGTAAAATGCTTAGTATAGTTCCTGGCACATAATAAGTACTCAATAAATGTTTGCTATTAATATTAGGCTCATCTTATACAAAGAGGTTACTCTTTGCCCTCCTCTTCCCATTTAATAAGCAAACAGACAGCTCAGACTTGGAAGGATGTTCTGGTGAGCTCCACCCAAATGAAAGCCAAGTGGTGCCTTATAATCCCTGAAAAAACAACAGGTAATCTCCAAACTACACACTC
>NW_007831242.1:0-771 GCF_000696425.1 Galeopterus variegatus
CAATGACCCACCATCCTGCCCACTGAGAATCTAGGGTTAGGATCCTTGGTACTTCTACTCTGCTGCAAACCCAGAGTGCACAACACTGAAACCCCACAGTCATGCACACCAAAGCAGGGGCATGGGGAGAGCCAGCTGGGGACAAGGGCTCTATTTCCGTTTTGAAAGAACCACCTTGTTGTCAAAACACCAACAACAGAGTAGTTCTCAGCTCCCACCAAGACCTCTAGGACAGAGTACAGCCTTAGGGCAGCCAGCACTCACTGCATTGTGTCTCTCCTACATTGACCTGTCGATATCATGTACCATAAACACACCTTTTATGTCCACATCACATATAGAATCTCAAGGGCTGCTTCTCAACATTTCATTATTGGCAACTCAAAGGTCGTTTTTAATTCATGTAAACTAGACTAAAATTCCTCAGAAGCTTCCTGAAGGAGCCAGGTGGCAAATCTGCAGCCTCACTTGGAAGAGAAACAAATCACTTGTACACACACAAAAAGGCTGAACACCCAATTAAAAGCAGATATTGTTAGAGTGGATAACATAACAATCTTCAACTATATACTGTATACAAAAAAAAAAAAAAAAACACACTTAAATGTAAAGAGAGAAAATGTTGAAAAAGAAAAGAACAGAAAAAGAAACAAGTGAATTTATTAAGTATCATAATAACCCCACATTGCTAAAATACAGCTTCGAAATATATGACACAAAAGCTGATGCAATTAATAAGAAAAATCAATAAATCAAAAATTATAATTTGCC
>NW_007831243.1:0-771 GCF_000696425.1 Galeopterus variegatus
AAAAATATATACCCTATCAACCCCCCAAAATTGTATACCCTATTAAAATTCCCTTTAGCTGGATCCCAAAATGCCCACACCACTGGACACAAAATAAAGATAACGGAGGGAGAGATAAAAGGAGACAATTATATAATGGAATATTTTCCTTTTGAAAAGTCTGTGAAAAAAACAAAATCCTGTAACCACATGATCTCATTGCTACTGCAACCCCCTGGCATCCTGATGCTTCAGGTTTACCTGTTTCCTGGTACTTCTGCCTGTGTTCCTTGCGGTTTCCATGGAGCTTGCATTCTAGATAGAGAAGACAGACAATAAACACATCAAAAAATAATAAATAGAGAATTTCAAATAGTTATTATTCTATGAAGGAAATAAAGTAGTACATATGATAAAGAATTACTGCAGGCAGGGGAAGAAACAGTCCCTCAGAGGGCGGGATCAAGGAAGTCTTAGTGGAGGCAGAGGACATGGAGCTGAACTCTGCATCAGGAGAATTCCAGACTTCTGTATCAGTAGACTGGACCACAAGGCACAGAGGGCTGGCGTGACTAGGCCAACCTTCCACAGCAAACCACTGGCCGAGCTCGAACTGTGGCTCAGACATCCTGATCCATATGAATACTCTTTGCTACCACTAAGGGATTTCATGTGAGGTATCACTTTATATATATATAGAATATGGAAATTGAGACAGCTCTTACTATCTCCATTAAGGTCCTGGTAAAGAGCGTTAACTTTTCTTTTTTAAAAATCCACAAAAAGCCAAAA
>NW_007831244.1:0-771 GCF_000696425.1 Galeopterus variegatus
TTTTGTTTTGTTTTCTGAATTCATGTTTACAATCTCTTATCCAAAATTGTGGGCCCAGAGATGTTTTAGAATTCAGAATTTTCTAAGTTGAATAAGGATATGTGTTGTGTAAACTTTGTAAACTTATATTGACAAAAAACCTAGCAGATTCTGGGCAGCATATCATAATCCACCACATTAATAATGCTTCAGCAAAATGTATGAAGATAGATACTCACCATGGGAATAGAGACAATCGACAGCCTAATGTGTATCGAAGTCAGGGTTTTCACTAAAAGAATATTGGTGAAAAACAAAATAATTCGATTTTCAGAGCTCTTTGTATTGTGGAATTATAGATATAGGACTATGGACCTATAGTATATTATTCAGTGTTGGTTTTTCTCTAGTTTGGAATGTGCTAGACAGTGGGCTCTTTGAGGCAAGTCCATTCTCTGAACTCTAATAAGGACACACCCATGTATCAGGTCAGGGCCTCAGCTCCTTATCCCTCAAGATTTCTGTGCTTCTTCAGAGATTCCTTCTCACAGTCTTTTCTAACTCCTAGTTACTTCTACAAATTTCTTGATCTAGCTTGCATCTTTCCTTCATCATCTGTTCATTCTTCTCTGCTCAGAGCTGACCCTGTCATGAAACCTATCTGATTTGCCTCAATTTTTATTAGGAAAACAAACCCACAAACAAAACAAAACAAAACAGAAAACATTCACTCAAGTCACTAACTTGTGGCAAGGAGGACAACTCAAAATTTAACAGTAGACATCCCACCTC
>NW_007831245.1:0-771 GCF_000696425.1 Galeopterus variegatus
TACCCTCTGTCAGGTACTATGAAAATAAACATCTGCAGGGGGTATTGTTATTATCCCCATTAGACAGATAAGCAACCTGAGAGTCAGTTTTGCCCAGGGTTCCACAGTTAGCACTTGGAGAAGTTTGGATTAGAATCATGACACTGGACAGTGAGGCACGTACTTGACTATAGGTGAAGAGAGCGTATGTTATTCACTGAAATACTTTTTCCCCAGAATGAACTTATTGCATGCTTTAACAGTAATAAAATAGTCTTAATATACATTTGGGAGATAGAGAAATCTGAAAGATCAATAAATGTTTAGAGAGTCATTTTTCACTGTTTGGTGTTATTCCAGATATGTGGCCTTTGGTGGCTTTGTGATTGAAACACACACATCCTACCAAAGTGGCCCACCCTAGAGTGGATGGTCCACATTTGGCTCCCAAGAGTCATCACAAAATACTAAACAAATCTCCTCCTCATCGGGGCTTCCTGTTGGGTCAGTGGTGTGTGTCTTCTCTACTTTTGGCAGCCTTAGTTTAATTCTGCTCCTTTACGTCTATGTGGGTGAAATGCACCATAGCAGGGCTTTCTCAATTTCCCTTCTCAGTCTTCTTTTCCTTTCTGGGCCTGACATGCTTCCAGTCCTGCCCTTCTCCTATCTAATGCCTTTCAAATTGAGACTTGGCTGGTGGAGGATACCCAAGTCGTTTTGGTCTCCTGAGTAGCCACTTCCCCTTTCTGGTAATGGAATCTCAGTTTCCTCTGGGGAAACACACCTCTTGTA
>NW_007831246.1:0-771 GCF_000696425.1 Galeopterus variegatus
GCAATCTGCTTTACTCAAAGTCCACTGATTTAAAAGTAAAGCTTGCCCAGAAACATCCAGAATAATGTTTGACCAAATATCTGAGCACCAAGGCCCAGCCAAGTTGATACATAAAATTAACCATCACAGTCAGGGTACCTAGTACAATGGGTTGTTGACATTCAGGACTCATGGGTTATAATCCTCTAACCCTCTGATTATCTGATTCATCAGTTTTCTGGCTTTAGTGTCATTACTAGGATATAACTTCTAAAATAGAATCCAAGATTTCTGGTAAGATGGTGGACTAGAGGTTCTCAGGGCACATTCCCACCATAGAAGAAGATCAAAACGGGCCTGATGTCACTGCTGCCACAGTCTCCAGAGCCATTGTCTGCTCCCAGAACCATCACCCATCGCAGAGCAGCTCCCCCAAGAGCAGCAGTCCTGCAGGTGGCCCATCACTGCAGCTGCAGCCTTCATAGATGTGAGGTAGGCAGCTGCAACCACTGCCACCATTGCTGCCACCATGAGTTAACCCCACTGCTGCTAAGGACACAACCAAGGACACTGCAGATACGAGGTGGGCAATTGAGCCACTGGCATGGCTACCACCCCCATGAGGTAATTCTACTGCCACTGCAGACACTACAGACATGAGGGAAGCAGTTACTGCCACTGCCACCCCCACCAGGTAACCCTGCTGCCAACAAGGCCACCACAGATGCCAGGGAGGCAGTTGCAGCCACCAATGCCACTACCACCACTGCAAGGTAGCCCTGCTGCTGCTGC
>NW_007831247.1:0-771 GCF_000696425.1 Galeopterus variegatus
GCAATACAGCAGATAGCTCCTAGTCTCTACCCAAAGGAATCAACTTTGTTTGAAACAGAGTGTGAATAAATTGAGGTCTAATGGTGTTCTCAAAATCAGTGGAGGTGGTAGTTAAAGGAAATTGAGAGAAGATTCCTAGATTCAAAGATTATACAGGCTAAACTGCAGGCTAGATACTTAGTGGGAGAGAACCAAGAAAAGAGATAGTGGGGAGGAGCCCTCCTGGGGTCAGAACAAATATCAAAGACTGATTTCAGGAACTGTTTCTTCAAGTGAGCCCATTTCAACTGGATTTGTCTGTAGAGCATTTATGCTCAAGGGTATCATTGAAAACAATGGAACAATCAGCCAGTAATTAATACATCCTAACAGCTGGATGTGACCAGGGATAGAGATGAAGAGTGCCCTGGAAAACCACTGTCATCCCAGGGTGACTTTGGACATACCCAAAGCTGTGCCTCCCTGAGGAGCAACATCATAGGCTTAACGCTGCTGGGGTGGGTGAGAGGGAGATGAATTTCCCTCATATAATTCAGCCAGTTTTAAAATAAATGAACAAGCAAATAAACAACTAACAATAACAATCCTGATAAATGGGAGTACCCAGAGTTGCTACAATATATTACCTAAAATGTTCAGTTTCCAACAAAAAATTAGAGACATTCAAAGTACCACCACCAACAACAAAATATGATCGATATACTGTGGGGGGGGGGGCAGAGGAGAAAGACAGAGACAGAAGGCAACAGAAACTATCTGGGAGAGACAGCA
>NW_007831248.1:0-771 GCF_000696425.1 Galeopterus variegatus
GAAATAAGGCTAAACGTTGCCAGTTGCTCCCACATTTAAAGATGATCTGGAAACCCAGAGACTCCCCGGTTTTTAAAAATTGGATTTTAATTCATAAAGATCCTTTAAAACACTGGGGACCAAACAAAACCCATTTGCAGGCTGGGTTGAGCTGTGTGAGTGAGCAGTGTGCAGGGTCTGATCAGAATAAATGCAGAGGGCAGAGGGCAGGCAGTTGAAACACAAATAGGTACTGACCACCCCGCAAACTAATCCCAGAGGGGACCTTGGGGGAGGGCTCCCATCCAGCGGGAGAGGGTGCCTGCCTGTTCAGTCTTACTTAGGCATTTCACCTGGAAGAGTTAATGATGAATGCTTTCTCCCGAGCTATGAAGAAAGACGGTGTTGACAATATAGTGTTTTTGGTGATTAATGACTGAAAGTCACTCTCTACCCAAATGGATCAAGATTATCAAACAATCTAAAGGACTTAGGAATAATTACATCATGGTGCACTTGCGCATTATTTCTGAACAACACGGACCAACTGATTTCTCTCATTACTATTTTTATTCCTGACAAATGAATACATATAAAGGCAAAATCTCTAAGTGAGAGACAGGAATAATAATAATAATAATAATAATAATAATAATAATAATAATAAAGACCAAGATGTCTTGCTTACTTTTTATTTATTTCATCAAACATTTTTATTTTGATACAGTTGCAAGAATAGTAAAAAGAATTTTCATATGTCCTTCACACAGATTCTTCAAATGTTAAATTTTT
>NW_007831249.1:0-771 GCF_000696425.1 Galeopterus variegatus
TTTGTCTCTTTTTTATAGTTTTTGGTTTAAAGTCTATTTTATCCAGTATAAGAACATCTACTCCTGCTTGTTTTTGGTTTCCATTTGCATGGTATGTCATTTTCAAATCCTTCACTATTAATTTGTGTGAGTCTTAATGGGTGAGGTGAATTTCTTGTAGACAGCATATAGTTGGGTCAAGTATTTTTTTTGGAAAGGGGGCTTTTTTTCCAGCAAGGCAATATAACAATCATAAATATGTATACACCCAACACTGGAGCATCCAGATATGTTAAGCATACTCTTTTAGACCTGCAGACAGATATAGACTCACAATACAATAATATTTGAGGACCTCACACTCCTCTCTCAACATCGAACAGATGGTCTAGGCAACTAACCAACAGATAAGCACAGGATTTAAACTACACTTCAGACCAGTTGAACATAGCAGATACCTACAGAACAACTCATCCAACCACTACAGAATTTATATTCTTGTCATTGCACATGGAACATTCTCCTGGATAGACAACATGTTATATCACAAATCAAGTCTCAACAAATTTTTCAAATTGAAATAATCTCAAGTATCTTTTCAGACCATGACAGATTAAAACTAGAAATTAATAACAAGTAAAACTTTGTGAACTATACAAATACATGGAAATTAAACATGTTGTTGAATGACCTGTGGTTCCAAGATCAAATTAAACAGGAAATTTAAAAGATTCTTGAAACTAGTAACAACAAAGTCACATCATACCAAAAACTATAGGATACTGCAAAAGC
>NW_007831250.1:0-771 GCF_000696425.1 Galeopterus variegatus
GAGCTGAATGTTTGAGGGGCCATGTCAGTCAACTCGGTATCCCTGGCGCCCAGCATGGAGTCGGCAAGACATATTTTTGATTAAGTAATTTATGCCAGACCTCAGAATTTGAGTCAGGCATCCTATGTCCTTTTTCAACTGTTTCTGAGACTACCAAGCTGTGTGGTCTTGAGCAAATCACTTAGTTTCTACAAGTCTCAGCTTCGTCTTCAGTAGAATGGGGTTCTGCAGGGTTGTAAGGATTAGACACAACATGCAAAGTCAACAGTCAGTGAATTATTATGGCAGAGGGAGAAGGAAAGATTAAATGGCAGGTGTTGACAATCTCAGATTGTGAAAAAGGATGTCGAATGAGACTTTTCCTGTTGTCACTTAGGAATCAAAGCTGGGATAAAGCATTAGAACTCACAGTCTAGAGCAGGTGGACACTGCTGGGTGGCAGACTCCCCCCCAGGGCTGTTACAAAGTTGCTGAACCTGTTCTGTGTCTCCTTCTGCCAGTTGGTTACCAGCAGAGACAGCACATTACTAAACTGGGGAAGTCACCCAATTTCCCTGTGCCTCACCTGTAAAATGGGGTAACAGGAGTGCCTACCTCCTAAGGTTGCTGTGAGGACTAGATGGATCAATACATGTAAAAGAAAATGGTAACCAGGATCTAAGAAGCAATACAACATATGTACCTGCTGTTTTAGTCTGTTTTGTGTTGCAATAACAGAAATACCTGAGACTGGGTAATTTATAAGGAAAAGAAGTTTATTTGGCTTACGAT
>NW_007831251.1:0-771 GCF_000696425.1 Galeopterus variegatus
TTTTTTTTTTTTATTTTAAATGATTGATTTTATGTTATGTAAATTTCTCAATTAAAAATATTAAAAATATTTAAGTAAAATCTCATTCTCTTCTCTTCCATTCTTTTCATCCCATTTTTTGTAGGTAAACAATTCTCTTCTGCAAATCTCATCAAGTATGTTCATATATTCTTTTTTCTGGTATTTCTTACACAAAGCCAATAAATTAGATTGTTTAGTGACATCTTTTTATTTTTACTTAGCACAAGTGAAAGTACAGGGTAAATTCTCAGAAGTGTAATTTATGATTTCAATGGGAAATGGATATGTAGCTTTAATAAAAATTGACAAATTATCCTCCACAAGGGTTGTTCCATTTCATAGTCTCAGGAGCAAGTGGTAATGTAGCTCTTCATTTCCCTACAGCTAGCACAACAGTATATGTGGTCATGTCTTCGAAGCTTTGTCAATCTGATAAGTGAGACATTGTGACTAACTGTAGTTTTAATCTGTATTTCATTTCTTAGTAAATTTGAGTATCTTTTCATACACATGAGAACTCATATGTTTTTGAGCATTTTAAAAATTGATTTCAGGTCTTTTGCTTATTATCACATATGTTTTTAGTCTTCCATCAATATTTTTAGATAATTTTTTTATACGTTAAGGTTATTGGCCCTTTTATTCTGTAGTACATGTTGCAAATATTTTTACCCACTTAGTCCTTTGTTTTTGCTGTTGCTAACTATTGTTTGCAATGAAACAATTTAAACATGTTATATATCAAATTAT
>NW_007831252.1:0-771 GCF_000696425.1 Galeopterus variegatus
AGGTGTGCACAGGGGACTGATGGCAGTCCATCCACCTCTCCATTCAATCCCAGGTAGGGGCACCAGGTGACGCCACCCTGGGTGGCTCTGCTTGGTGTGGGCTAATCACCGGCAATTCTGGGTAACATGGAGAAGCCTTTCCTGATTGCTCAGTGCACACTTAAAAGCCTGTATTTGTTCTGCACACCTTCATAAGCTGGTCTCCCACAGGTCAGCTTGCGGCAGAAGTGCTGTCTTGCTGCCCAGAGGAGACAGCGTGGGGGAGGGCAGGCAGGGGACATAAAGCTGCAAAGTGCCCATGCAATGTCCAGGCATCTCTGTAGAAGGCTGGCTTTGGGGGCAACTGAGAGGGACCAGAGATTTGGCCCTGGAAGTTTGCCTGTGGGGATCGGGTGGTCTTATCCCTTTTTCGCCTGTGGGGGAGTCATTTGAGATGGTTGAATTTGCTAAACCTGAGGGAAGCAGATGCTTGAATCTAAAAGTACAATCCAGCTGCAACCCACTGAGCTCACCCCCACAAAAACCTGCAGAGGAATTCTCACCCTGTGGGATGTAAAGGTGAGAAGCCACTAAGGAAACCAGAGAGATTTGGCACCAAAAAGAAGTTTCTGGCATCCAGGGCCAGTTGGGCTTCTCTTCGTCGCTTAACAGAGGTGCAGAGAGACCTTGGAAATGGCTCATTTCTGAGCAGCTGATTCCCACAGGCGAGTGAGAGGAAGGCTCCTCCCAGCTGCTGCTGCCCGGCAATGTTCATCACAAGCCGAGGAGGGG
>NW_007831253.1:0-771 GCF_000696425.1 Galeopterus variegatus
TGTTCCCCAAACTATTTTCCTTCTCTTTGGTAGAAATTGTTCATTTGTCCTCAGAATAAGCCGTTGTTTAGGTTTTGCATTAGCTACTATTTACTGTAAAGAATGTTCTCTCATTACGTGTATTTCGTACTTTCTAGGAAGGAGAACATTAAGGTCTAGTTAGATCATTTTAGACAGAATTTAGGTAATAACCTCTCCCGTCTCTTTCTGTTGTCTTCAACCTACCAATTGGAACTAACAGTTTCCTCAAAGTGTATACTGTTTCCACAAATTCAGGGCTTTCTGCTGAGCACCTCAAAAATGAATTATTATCCCTGCTATTGAACATACAGACTAATTCCCGGACTAAAATGGTCAACTTAGGCACGTCTGTTAGACCCACAATTTTTCCCCCTTTCTCCCCTCTCCTGCTTCCTAAGCAATGGGATAACCAAGATTTACCCTCTGCTGGAGAGCTAAATGAGAAGTCAAAAACCATTGCTTTGGTTCATCCTAGTTAGAAGTATCATATATGTTCCTGTACTTATTAGTAAGGTGCCAGACCTGTCCGGAGAAGACAGGGAAGCTTTGAAGATAAAATATCTCCCAGAGGTGCCTTGAGCTGATTGTGCTTCTCCAACCTCATCTGGCATGGATGTCTTGAGATGATTGTGCTTCTCCAACCTCATCTGACACGAATGTCCCATTCTTTTTTGTGCACATGCCTAATATCCTGATTTTTTAAAATTTCCTTCCAACCCATAATGTAATCTGAGTTTGCTGAGTCTTTCC
>NW_007831254.1:0-771 GCF_000696425.1 Galeopterus variegatus
GAGTTTAATGTTATCCTATCTCTTTTTATGAATATTTTCATTGGAAATATTCTCAATATATTTTTGCTATATATTCCTAATATTCTGCAATACATATGACTTTTTTAAAAATCAGGAACAATACATACTATTAAAAAGTAGCTAAAATATGCTTATCTTTAAACCTGGTAGATGAGGCAAATACTGAAAATTACAGTATTAAAATAACTTTCTTATTTGGGCAATTTAAAAAATGACCAGATCCAGCTGAAGTTAATTTAGTGTTTGTCTTTATTTCATGCCCTAAATATTTTTTTATATGTATGCTTGAATATATAGAGTGGCAATATATCTGAACTATCACGGCTGTTAAAAAGTCCTCTATATGGGCCGACCCCATGGCGCACTTGGGAGAATGCGGTGCTGGGAGCGCAGTGGCACTGTGAGCTCAGCGACTCTCCCGCCGCGGGTTCGGATCCTATATAGGAATGGCCGGTGCACTCACTGGCTGAGCGCGGTGCGGGCGACACCACACCAAGGGTTGTGCTCCCCTTACCGGTCACGAAAAAGACAAAAAAAAAAAACAAAAAGTCCTCTATATGTATTCAGTAAAATATTGTGGGACTAATCTCAGAGTTTTAAGAAACTGTGGAATGGAATATGACTAAATTAACAACTTTGAACAAATGAGTGATGTATTTAAGTTATGAACACATGGCTTGAAAATAAATTGTCATGTATGGATAATACAGAATAAAATATTCCAAATAATTGAATAAATTTAGGTTATTC
>NW_007831255.1:0-771 GCF_000696425.1 Galeopterus variegatus
TCAGACATCTGGGAAAGATCCATCACGCTGCCACAAACGGTGATGTGGAACGAGCATGGTGGAAGACAACAGCTTCAGATGCCCGTCCCCTCACCTGCGCCTCTGATCTTCCCCACTTCTGAAGCCGATATAAGCGAATATTACTTGATACTCTTATTTAGAAGCCAAGCTATCTGCCACAGCAGCACTACTCCAAAGCCAGCCGTTCTGAACGGTAATCAAGCAGCACCTCTACTCACAAGTGCGCATGCGCGTGCAGCCCTGTCACCCAAGAGTTCTGAGAGGGCTCGGGAGGGTCTCCAGGGAGACCAATGATTGCTGAGTGACGTCAGCAGGCACTAGGCAGACTTAAATTTGGTTCTCACAGGCTTTTTCTTGCCAAGGCGACAGATGAGTTTTTTCCTAGGCTTGGCACTGGCTCCACCGGCTTCTTCTCGTTCCACTCTGTCATCCACGTCCCCTACTCCACATCTATGGATCTGCTGTCCTCTTTCCACATCACCCTTCTTTGCAGCATGATTCATCTTTCCCACATGCCTGCCTCGGATATGGTAGCTCATCCGAAATTCGATACTCTTTCTCACCCAAAGCGCTTCCCCGCTCACCTCCTGCAGCCTGGTGGAGATATCCGAACCCTACTCCACAAGGAAGTATCTGCTGTACTCTTTCCACATCACCCTTTTTATCGGCTGGATGGATCTTTGGCAGATGTGCGAGTCGGATCTAGTAGCTCAGCCGAAAGCCGATTCTGTCTCAAACAAACCGCGTCCC
>NW_007831256.1:0-771 GCF_000696425.1 Galeopterus variegatus
ACTTGTCCTGCAGTAAGGGGCAGGACTTGAGATTGAATTCAATCATGTTGCCATTGATTCAATCAATCATGTCTATGTAATAACCCCAGTAAAACTCTGGACACCCAAAGCTCAGGTATGCCTCCTGGTTGGTGATACAACACATTGATGTGCTGGGTGGTGCATCCTGAGGACATGGAATGTTTCAGATCTTGCATTGTGTTTCTCTTCTTTTGGCTGGCTCTGATTTTCATCCTTTCTAAGTAAGCTGTAATCATAAGTTCTGTGAGTCATTCCAGTGAATTATTGAGCCTGAGGCAGCAGCAAAAACCTCTGAATTTGTAGCCAGTTGGTCAGAAGTTTGGTGGCCCAGGAACTGCAAAGCTCGAGCTGGTGTTTGAAGTGAGGAGAGTGTTCTGGAGGACTGTGTGCCCTTAGCCTGTGAAATGTGACCTAACTCTGGGTATTTAATGTCAGAATTGCATTGCCACAGGAACATACTTTTTTAAAAGTGGAAGAATTTCTTATGTATACATATGAACACATGAATACATACCCTGATCAATTGTCCAATTAATTTTTTTCAAGGTTTTTTTTTTTTTTTACAGTAGACTTCCAAGTCCAAATAAAAGAAAAACAGTTTTGTTTTGTTTTTAGTGATTGAAATGCAGCACAATATTCCATTAATGGGGTTATTTAATCCAGCCACTGTCACAACAGGTTTGGGTTTATAACCAGCTATGTTATTTTAAAATTTTATATGGAAATAAAATGGTTATGTGTTTTAAGCAA
>NW_007831257.1:0-771 GCF_000696425.1 Galeopterus variegatus
GACACTGAGGGTTGCAGTCCGTTGCCGGACACGAAAAAAGACAAAAAGGAAAAAAAAATAATAATAAAAAAAATTAAAAAAAAAAAAAAAGAAAACCAGTGCTATTTATTTGAAACCTTTATTTTCTAATATAGGCATTTACTGCTATAAATTTCCCTTCATGTACTACTATAGCAGCATATCACATCTTTTGATATATTTTGTTTTTATTATCCTTCAGTTCAAAATAATTTTTTATTTTCTCTTTTGATTTATTCTTTGACCCATAGGTTATCCAGAAGTATGCTACTTAGCTTCCAAATATTAAGACATTTTCTGGGGATCTTTCATTCATTTATAATTTAATTCCATTGTGGTAAGAGAACGTATTTTGTGTGATTTTCATACTTTTAAATTTATTGAGACTTATTTTATGGCCCAAGATATGGTCTCCTTGATAAAAATTTCATGTACCTTTGAAAGGAATGTATATTCTGCAGTTGTTGGAAGAAGTGTTCTATAAATGTCAATAAAGTCAAATTGGTTGCTAGTACTATTTAAACGTTTTTTATCTTTAATGATTTTCTGTTGACTTATTCTGTCAGTTACTGAGTGAAGGTATTGATGTCTTTGATTATAATTGTGGATTGTTCTATTTCTTCTTGAAGTTCTATTTTTTTTTTGTCTTTTTGTCTTTTTCCGTGTCCAGCAACGGATCGCGACCCTCAGTATTGCCCCCGTACTGGACCGGGGACCGGCAACGGGATCGCAACCCTTGGTGTTGCTCCCGCC
>NW_007831258.1:0-771 GCF_000696425.1 Galeopterus variegatus
ATGAATGCAAAATTACAGCTGGACAGGAAAAATGAGTTCTAGTGGTGTACAGCAGTGCTAGGCATCTAAAGTTAATGATCATTTATTGTATGTCCTCACATGGCTAGAAGAGAGGAGTTTACATATTCTCATCACAAAGAAATGATAAATTTTTATGATGATGAATTTGCTAACTACCCTGGTTTGATCACGACACCTTGTATACATCTATTGAAATATAACTCTGTGCCCCATAAATATGTACAATCAACACTTTTCAATTAAAAAATAAATTTAAAAAAATTTTAAAAGGTCTCCCATGGCCTCCACATTGCCCAATCCAATGGGCATTCTTAGTCAACTTTTTAAAAAATACTTAACTGATAATTAAAGATAGTATATATCCAACATGTATAATGTGATATTTGATATAAATACACATTGTGTAATCATTACCACAATCAACTTAAATAACACAGCCATCACCACCCATGCTGTGCCATAGACACGCAGACCTTGTTTGTCTTATAACTGGACATTTGTATCCTTTGATCACCGTCTCATTTCCCCACCCCTCAGTCCCTGGTAGCTGCTGTTTCACTCTCTGCCTCTGTAGACTCAACTTCTTCGGATTCCAGATATTTTTACAGCATCTGCTCCGATTGTTCACCCTCCTCCTTGACAATGTTTCCACCGGTCTTCTAGGATACCCCCGCTCCTGCTGGTTGTCTTAACTCTCAGCCTGCTCCCTCTCGGTTTTTCTGTTTTCTTGACTTGTTCCTTCACATCTCC
>NW_007831259.1:0-771 GCF_000696425.1 Galeopterus variegatus
TTTTTTTTTAGTTTGGATTAGGAAAGCCAAGCTCCAAAGAAAAACTCTTAATTATTTGTTCCTCTCAAAATATTATAATCAAATTTGTAGGAAAGCTTGACAGATTGTTTAAAAATCTGGCTTTCTTATGTCTTATCAGTTTGTTTATAAAAGCTTCAGAAGGAATCACCCTTCCTCAAGACAGATACTAAGATCTGTATTATATCTTTCTTACCATGGTCTTAAAAATAAATAGTGTGGTTATTTGTTATAATAAAAATCAGGGTTTTTGAATCCCTTGATTCTGAAATAAGTTACCGACAAAATCTCATTCACTGGAGGTATTTTAAAAAATAGGACCAAATGTTGAGTCTTTAGATTAATATGGGAATAGTACTTCCTGGAGAACTGAAATGGATTAAGAGATTCTTGCCAAGCTTTATTACATGTATCTCCTTTGTTGGAATGGATATTAAGGGGGTTTTAAGAGTTAAAAGGAAGTGGTAACACTTAATTCTATAAAGTAGAAACTCCAAATGCATGTAAGATATGTGGAAGGCCACACAGATATGGAGCCAACTGGCCTTTTATCCTGTTTGGCTGGCTGAGAACACAAGACTGAGAAAGATGTACATTTAACTTTGAAATGTCCTCTTTACGGTGTCTTCATGCTACATTGCCATATGCAGGTGTTAATATGGCAGTGTTCATGGTTGCCCTGTCAATTTGACAAGGTAAATTTGAGGTGTTAGCCCTTAAGAAAGAATGTTCAGATGCTAAATTTTTTTTTTT
>NW_007831260.1:0-771 GCF_000696425.1 Galeopterus variegatus
TTTATATTTAAATCTGCTTTGAGTCACTATTTTTCCAACTTTTGTTCACCCTGAATCTCTTTTCTTCTTGAACTTCAATTACATGTTGAACTGTTTGATATTGTTGACCAATTTCGTCTGCTCTCTTATGGTTTTTATACTTATTCTCATTGTGTTTTGATCTGAAAAATTTTGTTTGAACTATCTTCAAGTTTAGTGATCCTTTTCTCTGTCACTGTTAATTAACAGCATTCTTTTCCCCCCCACACCTAGCAGAATACCAACAGCATAAGAGATGTTCAGAAGCATTCATCAACAAATGAGTAGTGAGAAATGAGAATAAATTTGAAACAGCTTGTAAGAGGCAGTAAATTCTAAAAATATTCTGTTGTCATGGGAAGTTTTCTAACCCCTCATAGGCTGAGATAGCAAAAATTCTATATTGATTACATACATATACATATACATGGAATTTATATACATATACATATGGGATGTTTGATATATATATAATAAATATGTAATATATATATATATATTTACTTTTAAGAATGTTGTGTCTGAGTTTTTCTCACTAGGTGTTAGAGTCTTGAATTATGGTTTCACAATTTTTTCCTCACATATAACAGTTTTCTAATCGATAATCCAGCTATCTGTTATATTTTTCTATCAGTGATATTTCTAAAAATTCACCATCACTATTTACTAATAATATAAATCCAATTTAATAAATAGCACAATACAGAAAACTCAAGTTAGTCTATAATGCTTTACGAAATCAGATATTATATT
>NW_007831261.1:0-771 GCF_000696425.1 Galeopterus variegatus
ATTAGTTCCTCTCCAGAATCATCCTCAGCTAAAGGGACTGACCCACTGAGACTTATGTCCCGTCCCAAGGGCAGCCTGCATCCAACTGCTGGGCAACACTGCAATATAAAAACCCAATTGACTCACCTTGATTTTGCAACAACTCTGAAGAGCCATCCCAGCTCTAGACAGATGAGGAGGCCTCTGTTGAACTACATGACACTTCAGCATCTCCCTGCCCAATCTTGATGACCTCTCCTTGAAAGTGTGTCCTGAGAGCACTCTCCAGTAAACCCCCTGCTTACCAATCTCTGTCTTACAATCTATTTCTAAAAAGCCTTCCTCTGATGTAACATTTGCGGGTTTTGCTGTGTTGACAGCTGTAGGTTGTACTACTTATTGTTTTCTGTTTTTCAAGAGGAAAATGTCCCAATAGCCAGAACTAGGGTGCTACCACAGTCTTACCAAATATGGAAAACATCACAGCATGTTTGTATGCTTATGGGAATAATCCAGAAGAGAAGGAAAAATTGATTCAAGAGAGTGGGGGATAGGATCTAGTAGTGAGAAAGTGAAGTAGTTGCACTTTTCTAGGGAGTTGGACAACTTATCTTTTCTAACAAGAGAAAAGGCAGAGTACGTAAGGAGGATGGAGGTGGATGGATATATATGATGGTGAGAGCTAATGGAAATTCTGTTGTTTATTTCTATTTTTTCGGTAAACTTAAGTATCACCAGAGTAATTTTTGCAAGGAGATTTGGAAATCTGAGGAGAAAGAAAAGACGGGAAAG
>NW_007831262.1:0-771 GCF_000696425.1 Galeopterus variegatus
CTCCCCCTGTGTTCATCTGCATTTACATGATCTCCTTCCTGTTGAATATTTCATTTTGCATATAATAGCACCATTTCCTGGTTTTTTTCTTTCTTTCTTTCTTTTTTTTGCAACATCACACTTTGCTGGGTTTTTTTCTACCTCTGTTTCTAAAATTTATTTACATATTTCTTCCTCTTTCTTATATATTTAAGTAGATGCTCAAGATTTGTCTTTTTTTCTATAGAAGAAAACAAGCAAAACTAAACTATTTCACATCTTATGCAGCAATCATATGTGTCTATGCTCACCTATGTAGCCAACTTCGTCAGTCATTGAAACATGCTGTACTTATTTTTTTTTATCACTCAAGCTTTGTTCCACTCTAATATGGACTCCACTTATCTTTCTCCCCCAAAATCGATTTTGCTAAAATCAATAGTGACTTACAAGATAGCAAATTTCACAGAAGTTCATATTACACTCTTCTTGAAACTCTCACCTTTCCTGGCTTCTTTGATTATATCCTCTTCTGTGTCACTGGCCCCTTCTGCCTGATCTTTCTTTTTTTTTTCTTATCCTTTTTGGGTTCCTTTAAATCTTGTTTGTAGAACATAATTCTTCTTACCTCAATTTTTTTTTTCCATAAGAAACACCATTCATGTCAGTGAATTGAATTGTCATTTTAATCAGATATCTCAGATTTATACTTCTAGCCCAACTCTGTCCTCTGAGCTTCATGTCCATGTATCTGTCTTCCTCTATGACATCTTCACTAGGAAGTCTCAATTC
>NW_007831263.1:0-771 GCF_000696425.1 Galeopterus variegatus
CAAGAGGGGAAGATTTTAAGTCTCCCAGGTGGCCAGAGAGGAGTTAGCACACCTGCCTGGATGCGTGACAACCATCCTCCCGTTCAGACTTCTCACATTATTATTACACTGGCTAATGACCAAGGTGTGCAGGATTAGGATTCTGAGGTCCCAGGAATTAGCAGTATACAACCTGTTTTGCTTGGATCAACAGAAGGAGGTGGAAGCCTCTTATAAATGGGGGGAAATGGGATGGAAGAGAAACCAGTAGCGGAAATAAGAAACTGCTTATTTCTGAAAAGGTTTACTGTGTTGTTGTCACTGTGACCATTTCAGTGAATTCCTTTCCTTTCAGCTCCAGGTCATGTCTCCTGCTCCCTGAGGAGGCATCTGTCCTCATGAGCAATGCAATTAACTGATAGCTGCACAAAGTGGGGAAAAAATCACTTCAATCATAAGGCAAAATAACCCAATCATTGTATACAGTCATGTGGTAAAGAATATCCCAATCAAAAGCTCCAAAGCAGTTGTACGGCAACAGGCAAAATCAGGGCTTGATCCCAGCACAGGTAGATTAACGTAATTCTGACAGGTGCAAGAAAAGGGCTGTGTGCGGGAGAGGGGGCCTGGGCTTCTTTTTTTTTTTTAAGATAAGGACATTTTAATGCGATATTCAAAAAAAGTCAAAATTAAGGCAAAAACATCCATGGTGAATAAAATAAAAAAAAATGTTTTCCGTTAAATTTTTATTTTGTCAATATACAATGTATATGATTATTATGGCCCATCACC
>NW_007831264.1:0-771 GCF_000696425.1 Galeopterus variegatus
TTAATTCTACTTCCAAAATAGGGCTGGCCGGTTAGCTCAGGTGGTTAGAGCACAGCCTTATAACACCAAGGTCACAGGTTTGGATCCCCATACCGGCCAACTGCCAGATAAATAAATAAATACATTGGGAAATGTACTCGTGTGTCTTCACGTTGCCATCTCTGCTGTTCACACCAGACTCTAAGCCACCATTGTTTCTCATCATAGGGTTGGAATAAACTCCTACCTGGTCTCTGGCTTCCATTCTTCGTCCCTTTCGTTCCTGGTCTCCATGAAAGAGCCAGAAAGACTTTTTTTAAAGATACATGTCAGATCATGTCACTCCCCTGCTTAAATGCACCTGCTGCACTGAGACAAATCTAAACTGTTTCCCCAGAGATTATAATGTCCTCCACGATTCAGTCTCCAATTTCATTTGTGTCCCTCTCACCCCTTGTCCACTGCTCACATGTGTCAGTTTCTTTTCCATTCCAGGGCCTTTGTACCAGTTCTTCCTTCTGTTTGGGATTCCCTCTCCCCACGGGTCTGACTACCCAGGAGCTCATGAGCACATCACCCTGTTTTAATCTCTGCTGCATATTTTCCGTTTATATCTCCTTTTTCGTTTGTTTATTGACCACCTCCCCTCACTAGGTTGCAATATATGTGAGATCAGGAACGGGGACCTTGCCTTCCTCACAGTATGCTTTCCATGCCTAAAAGAGCACCTGGCACTCAAAAAGAGCTTAATACATATTTCCTGGAGGAACGCACGAAAGAATCTTAACAAAG
>NW_007831265.1:0-771 GCF_000696425.1 Galeopterus variegatus
TTAAGCAGTGATTTGATGTGATCTGTGCCAGATGACAGGAACAAACTTCTAAAAGAGTTCGGAGAGAGTCAAGATGGCGACGGGTCTGGAGTGGGGGCGCCAGAAGTCAGCGTGAGCCTGAGAGGTGTGCGCTGTGCTGCCAGAGTGCTATTTGCATTTCCAAGAGCAACAAAATAAGAATAAGTCTTTGATCAACTAATCTACAACTATAAAAAAGCAACTACAGATTTGAGGTTTAGGGCCGACATTAAAGAAGATTCCTGGGAGCGCCCGAGCCGCGCCGTGGGACCGAGTGAGCAGCCCGAGGCGGCGACGGCTAGGATGGGGATGGCGGTGATGCGGAAATGGAGAGGGAGCTGCTTGGCCAGCCCAGCTCTGTGAGTGACCCCCAGCCTGGCCCTGCTTGTGGGGCAGATGCCTGTCCGGCTTCCACCTGCCCCACTAGGCCAGTCACTGGCCCGGGGCTGCCTCCATTTTCTTGGGTTGGGGAGGAGCCGGCTGGCTCGGCCAGGCCTGCCCTGCTCGCCTGGCTTGGCTCTTCACTGAGCCTTCCCACTTCCTTGCCCTGGCGCAGGGCGTCCCGGGGTCTGCGGACCAGCCTCACATCCCACTTCCCCCACGGTTCTCTGGTGGGGCTGGTGGCGTGGGGAGCCCCTGGCCAGCATCAGGAGGACAGGGAAGAATGGGCCGGACAGATTGTCACTCCACCACACCCTGGGCTTCAGCCCCCGGTAAACTTCCTGTTACTGAGAGGCAGATACCATCTCTGTG
>NW_007831266.1:0-771 GCF_000696425.1 Galeopterus variegatus
AATCCATACAATGAATCTCATATTAATCACAGTTCTGTCTACTGTCTACTCTTTATTCTTTCTAATATAATTTGTTTATTACTTAGCATACAATAGATCATCAGTGGTAAATTAATCTTCCCAAAATTTGACTAAAGTGCTTTTCCTTATAAATTTTTATTCTGCTAATCACTTTTCTTCCCAAAGAGTCAGTCCTTAAACATCATGGAAACATAGTAAACATATTTTGTTTGCAGGATACAAATAACTGGAAGCTGTTGGAGAATAATTCCCTCCACCTGATTTCCATCTGAATCACCCACATTGTTTTCCACCTCAGGTTTCTCCAACTCTCACTCTTAATTGTTTCCAAGTCCTAGGACACTTTTAACAATAAAAATATTCTAGTTCTTCATTTGTTTCTTTGGTTTCTCTTTATTTTAATTCCATATTTAATTGCAAAAAAATGGAAAATTTGTGTTTAAAAACTTTATTATGAATTTACTCGGGATCTTTGCCAAAGATACAAATCTTGTCCACTACATCTCAGATATCTAAGCATTCTCTTAGACATCAGGGGATTCATTCACGACTCATAACTATGCACTGAGTACTGCTATGGACTGATCTGTGTCCCCCAAATTCATATCGTGAAGCCCTAACCCATAACGTGACTATATTTGGAGACAGGGCCTTTAAAGAGATTAATTAAGGTTAAAGGAGATCATAATGTGGGACCCTAATCCAATAGGACTGGTGTCCTTATAAGAAGAGGAAGAGACACCAAAAATG
>NW_007831267.1:0-771 GCF_000696425.1 Galeopterus variegatus
AAGTAGATACTGATGTTTAACAGCCTTTGACATTAAGAACAGTTAGGAGTGAAAAAAAAAAGAAGAGTGCAAGCACTATTCTGTGAATTTCCTGCAAGCATAAACCTAATGTTACTTTGAGTAATATCCATTTAGCCATTGAACACACCTTTATCTTAAACTTATTATCCTTTAGGTCCAGTGCTAGATGCTAGAGATAGCTCTAGGAACAGAGTAAATACAGTCCCTGACTTTATGCATCTTGAGTTGGAAAAGGCAGACATTGTGTAAGTGGAATGAAACACTTGAAGGAGAAATCTAGAGCAAATGGAACCAGTAATGGGCAGCCCAAATATACTCTGCAGGTCATGAAGTGCCTCTCAGTGGAAGTGACATTTAAGGTGAGTCCTGAAAAATGGGCTAGAGAGATATAGCTAGGTCACCAGTGGTTGTCTGGCAGGCTTTACATGATCTGCCCCTGCCTATATTTCCAACCTTATCATAAGCCATTTGCTTTTGCTAATCATTCGCTAGCTACTTATCACTCTCAATTCCTCACTCTGGAACATTCCTCAATGCTTCGAACATTATATTCCAAACCCACTCCCTCCTTGCCCTCTATGTCTAGCTGCTTTCCAGAGCCACACCTCAGCTTATTCTTTTTTCTACCTTTTGCTTATTTCTATCATTTTATATAACTCTACTTCTAATTGTTTTTATTTATTTCTTGGATTGCCTGTTTTCTGATTGCCCTCTAGAAATGTAAGCTCCAAGTGGAAAGGGAATGTATCT
>NW_007831268.1:0-771 GCF_000696425.1 Galeopterus variegatus
GTACTCTGGGCAGGTTTGATGTAATCACAATGGTCCTTTAAAGGCTGAAGAGGACGTCAGAGAGATGCAATGTGAGATCTCAGACCACCTTTGCTGGATTAGAACATAGAGGAAGGAAACCAGAAGACCTGGGATGTGGGCTGCCTCTAGAAGCTGCAAAGTGCAAGGAAACTATCTCTCACCTAGAGCCTCCAGAAAGGAGTGCAGCCCTGCTGACACCTTGATTGTAGCCCAAGAATGCACAGAAATCCAGGAAAAGCATGAGATTGCCCAGAGAGTAAAAGTGGTGTAATTAAGCCAACTTCATATAAATCTCAAAAGATAGGTTAATCTTAACTTGACATCTAGATTTATCTACAGAAGACTTCCCTTTTACTACTATTAAAAGCAACTGTTGCTATTGTTACAACTGGTGCACTGCTTGCCTTTGGACACTCATATTTGCAATTTTACCCAATTCTGGGTTTGGGTTTATGACCCTATATTTATGCTACCCTCTAAAACCAATCTCAAAGCTGTAATTTCTCTTTGGCCATGTATTCCACAAAGACCACAGCTCAGCTCATCTTCTAAAGCTGTGGTCCTCAAACTGGGGCATGCTAAAAACAGAGATGTTCAGAGGCTATCCTGGGAATAAGCAAAGCCATATACTCTTCACGAATAATCTCTGGGAAATATCTATTTTATTCAAAGAGCAGGGAAAACTTCTCTATTTTATTCATTTATTTTTACATTACAATTGGGTGAGTAAAACTGCAGAAACCTACTTTT
>NW_007831269.1:0-771 GCF_000696425.1 Galeopterus variegatus
GTGCTGAGTGGGGAGTGGGGAGAAGCAGAGAATAGCAGTAATTTCTATCTCAGGGGATCACGCCAGAGAAACAGGGCTTCAGAATTCTGCTATGCCTGTACTGTTGCGCTAGTACAGCAGTACTGCTGGGCCAGGACCCATTTCCTGCCAAACTCTAAGTCATACCACAGATGACTAGTAACGAGAACAAAAAAACTCATCAACAGATGACTGACATGTCCTCACATTAAGAACTCCAAACTCTGAGAAAGCTGCAGTGTCTAGAAGTCCACTTTGCTGTCATTGCTTGTGTGCTGGCTTTGCTTGTTATGGTTATTTTGGGAGGGGCAGGGTGTTGGTGGGGGCAGAGAAACCTAGATCATTCCATGTCAGTACAGTGCAGAGCTTTGGGGACAGAGAAGCCTTGATGAGTTCTGAGTTAGCCACATCTCCCATGGGAGTGAGGTGCCGAATCAAGGGTAAAAACCTGACTCCCACAAATCAATGAGATTAAGGCCAACTCATAATCACCAAGAGATAGACAGAATTTCTGCCTAAGGAAAAGAAATTAGGAAAAATATGAATGATGCATCATACTGCCTAAATACATAATACCTTAATAAGTAGAAAGGAGATCTGGTTTGAATATTGACCTTACATTTGTTTTGGTTACTGTAACTTTTTATTGAGTTTCACAGATAATTCCTGTCCCCTGCAAGAGTAAAGAAAGAAATTAAAATTAATTTCAAAAGAAGCTATCAAATATTCTTGTTGTTTGCCATGCTTGTACTT
>NW_007831270.1:0-771 GCF_000696425.1 Galeopterus variegatus
TGGTTGGGAATGATCTTTAGCATCAGATCACTAATCCCTTTCCCTTGTGGTGGAAACACCATTCTTCATGTCTGCCACAGACCCATAGCACTTAAGGGCCACTTCTGGGCAGTGTTTACACTCAGATCTATGATACTGCGCTGGGGACTGGTGCATGTTTTTGTAGAAAGACAAAAATCTGTATGTGCCACATAGGGACAGGTTGGCCATGGGGATAATTTCACAAGTCTGCCAGCTTCCTCTCGGCCTCAGGCTATGCTTTGACCACTCCTGAGTTCACACGACTGTAGTCCCTCATTTTCATGTCAGTGTTGGAACCCAAGGTGAGGAGACTGGACAGAGAGGCAGGTGCACTCTGCTGGGGACTTGAGTCAGAAGCACAGATCTCTGCTTCTTTTAACTTAAATCTGGAACTGTTCAACCTCCTACAAATGAAAAAGATGTCTGCTTAGAATCGTTGTTGCATAAAAGTTCTTACAAAATATGCAAGCGCCACACTGAACTCTGTATTTACTATGTATAAAGTGTTTATTAAGTCATTTCACATCTATGTGTTAGCATTTTCAAGAAGGAAAAGGATGCGTGTACTGCTGGGGTGTTAACAACAAGGGAATGTGGTGCGTTACCTCTGGGAAGCAAGCTCAGCAACAGGAAGCTGCTGATGGTCTTAATGGTGGAAGGTGAAGACCTGGGGTACGAAGCAGATCTGAGGTTCGAAAAGTTATTACTAGCTACACTGCAGAGAAGATTAAAGGGATGAAACAAACGTCA
>NW_007831271.1:0-771 GCF_000696425.1 Galeopterus variegatus
TGTTCTCAGTCTCATGTTAATGTTCCAATTAAATTGAAAATGAGGGAGTGAAAAAAGAATGGGTTTTTAATAAATTAAATTTCCATTTGGGTTTTATTAAAATCATCATGGAAATTATGGAAAACCTCGTCTCAGAAAATAATGGTTAAATCAATGGTTTCTATTCTTTTGATACAGAAGAGACAATATTACGTATGGTGCTGGGGAGCACAGTGTTTCTCAGTGTTGGGAAATTTAAACTATCTAAGTTAATCATGGAGACAAGTGGTATATTTAGAAACCTATGTCAAAAATGTCACTGTGAGCAGTCCTGTCATTGTTAACTGTTCTATCGTGTAAACTTGTTACAAATGTCCCTTATAAACTATCTCAAATAACTTCAACAACTTTGCATATTATAACTGAATTTTGTATGTAGCATATCAATGGTTTTTAAATTTTGGCTTTTCTAATGACTTAACTATCAATTGAAATTTCTGCTAAATAAGCCTCAAATCAACTTCACTTGATCTTAAAATAAGACTTAACTATATTAAATTTCAAAATGAAATCCAGCTAAAATATTTTTTAATTTTCCACTGCCATGGATTACAAGTGACTTTTATCTAAACTGCATGTTTTTATAATCATAACCAATGATTTGTAAAATATTTGTAAGTCATTTTTAATAATCACAAATCAATAGCTTCAAATAATATTAAAAAATAGAGATAAACGAATTGTCAATATTTGAAACAAGTTTTTCTTATCGAAGTGTTCTAGTTTATAGTA
>NW_007831272.1:0-771 GCF_000696425.1 Galeopterus variegatus
GCGGGAGCGCCGCCGCACTCCCAAGCGGCGCACTGTAGCAGTGCGCCACCGGGCCGGCTCCATCTATGGTGTTCTGCCCCACAAAATAAAGCTGTTCCCATTTTCCAAAATATGATCTCTATATTATCATCTCATTGGAAACTTCTAGCTCTACTTGGGCTCTCTCTTGATGTGTCACCATCTGTGACATGACTCCAGGCAAAAAGATGCTAGATTTAGGGCTCATCTCATTTGTTTTACATTCTGTTGTATATCACAGTCTTGCACTGCTAGCTGTCCAGTGCCTGAAAACCACTCATACATACTGTCCAGTCTTCTGGTTGTTTCCACCAGTAGGGCAAGTTCAGATCCAGCTACTCTCAACATGGCAAGTAGTGGAAATCTCTGTATTCTAACTAGTAATTTTTATTTAACTTCTTTCCAGAAGGACTTGGATTAACCAAGATTAATTTTCTAATTGTGTCATAATTAGTTATTTTCTTAATGTTTCACTTTTCCAAAGTCAATGTGAATTTTGTAAGAATGTCTATATATTTTTTATTTTGCTGGAGAACTTCAATTTTTGACTCAGAAATTTTCACTGAATCCATTTATAAATTTACTATTCAAACACTTAAAAATGAAAAATGAAAACATAATGTCTTTTATGTTTCAGTAAGAGGTTTATCCTTGGTGCAAGGGGAATATCTTTAAAAGAGATGGAAGAATAAATCTTTTAGCAATGTTATGCAAATAAATGACCACATAATGAAATTTTAAATTAAAAAAAAA
>NW_007831273.1:0-771 GCF_000696425.1 Galeopterus variegatus
GGGAAACCTTCTTTGATCCCCAGTCCAGGTTAGGTTAGGGGTTCCTTCTGTGTTATCCTAGAGATTTAGGAGAGAACCTTCATCTTTCTTTGATTTCTTTTCTGTAAGTAGACACCACTGAGACAGAAACACATTCGGTCTCTCTCTCTCCATCCCTCCCTCACTCCTTCCCATGGGAACAGCAGTGAGGTGTCTGATGCACAGGTTTAACCTCTTCTTTTTTGCTTCTTCCTGTCCTCTACCTGCTGAAGCTTGACTGTCTGCAGAAGATAAGCATCCTGGTCTGCTCTCCACCAGGTAGGAAGAGCTTCTCTCTGTGGGAGAAGCTTGAACTGTCCCACCGTGCCTGAGGCTGGGTAGATAAATCTGAATCTGGGCTGCAGGGCTGCTAATAAGACCTCTGGTGGCAGACCTGATATCATCCTCCCACCCAGTGTTTATCACTAATAGAGCTGACAGGTTGCTGTCCTTGTGTTTCTCCCTGTGTCTCTCCACTGACTCAGAACTTGGAAGAGAAGAAAAATCAGTACCTCATATCTCCTTCATGATGGTTTTCAGTATGGTCAATGCCAGCTTCTTTCTCCTTCTCTTCTGTCTAGCCTGTAAATTCCTCAAAGACAGGGACCACGTTCCCTTTCATTTTTATATCTCTAGTGTCTAGCACATTATCTTGCTCAATAAATGTTTTCCATGAATGGATGGGTGACTGGTTGGATAAATGAAAACCTTATGTAACACTTATGGCTTATAATATATCTTATAATAGAGCTG
>NW_007831274.1:0-771 GCF_000696425.1 Galeopterus variegatus
GGAGCAGGACTTCCATAGAATTTGGAATAGGCTGGTGGTAACTCTTCTAGAATATTAATATGTCTTCTAAGGATCAGGCTGTGGGACAAAAGCACCTATTGGAGGGAAATGTAGACCCACATGTTTGCTGAGAGGGAGCTAAGTGCAAAGGCCATGAGTGTGGAAGGGGATGCAGATACTCTTCTTGCCTAAGGAAAAGGGAAGGCCTGGAGCTAAAAGGTGTGAGCTCATCTCAAGTTTTCCAAGCATTAAATGTGAAGAAGTGATCAGAAGCTGCAAAGTGGAGAAGCAGGAATTGCATAGGCCCAATTCTTTCCCCGCAACACACAAAGCACTGCCTTTACTGAGTTTTTATCTGCGCTTTCCAGATTATCCAGCTGGCCTATCTCTGCCTGCGTGTTGGGTTCTGACCTCTGAGTGGGAACCCTCACCCTCTCTCCCTCACTCACCGTGCAGCTCTGTCCGGGCACTTAACCCACGAGGTCTCTCCTCATCTGGAAAGTGAAGACAACACTATTTTGTCTCTCACAAGAGAGTGTGTGAGAGTTCTGTGCATCTCAGCAGAGAGGGATTAACGAACACCTAATTCTAGTCTTGTGATAACACATGTAGAAAAAAAAAATAAAGACTCTAGAAGATTATGCCATTTACACAGAAAAGTTTTAAAAATTACATGGATTGATTTCCAAGATGGCGATGGGTCTGGAGCAGCTGTGCCAGGAGACAGCGCGATCCTGAGAAGTGTGCACTGTGATACCAGAGTACTAATTG
>NW_007831275.1:0-771 GCF_000696425.1 Galeopterus variegatus
ACCTCATCGATCTAAGTAAACTCATCAGACCGACCTCATCGATCTAAGTAAACTCATCAGATCGAGCTCATCAATCAAAGTAAACTCAACATGGAAAGCACATCGATCTAAGTAAACTCATCAGACCAAGCTCATCTATCTAAATAAACTCATCAGACCAAGCTCATCGATCTAAGTAAACTCATCAGAACAAGTTAATCTATCGAAGTAAACTCATCAGACCAAGCCCATCGATCTAAGTAAACTTATCTCACCAAGTTAATCGATCTAAGTAAACTCATCAGACAAAGCACATCGATCTAAGTAAACTCATCAGACCGAGATCATCGATCTGAGTAAACTCATCAGACCAAGCTCATCGATCTAAGCAAACTCATCTAACCAAGATGATCAATCAAATAAACTAATCAGAGCAAGCTAATCGGTCTAAGTACACTCAAGAGACCAAGCCAGTTGATCTAAATAAACTAATCTGACCAAGCTCATCGATCTAAGTAAACTCATCACCCCAAGTTCATCGATCAAAGTAAACTCATCAGACCAAGCACATTGGTCTAAGTAAACTTATCAGACCAAGCACATCAATCTATGTAAACTCATCAGACCAAGTTCATGGATCTAAGTAAACTCATAAAAGAAGCTAATCGATCTAACTAAACTCATCAGACTCCGCCCATCGATCTAAGTAAACTCATCACACGAAGCTCATTGATCTAAATAAACTCATCAGACCAAGCACATCGATCTAAGTAAACTCATCACACCGAGCTC
>NW_007831276.1:0-771 GCF_000696425.1 Galeopterus variegatus
AAAAAGTGTCTGAAATCATTTTTAATAAACCAATGGAATTAAAACTTGAATTAATTTTCTAATTCCATAACATTCAATGAGTTGTTTAAACTCTTTATGCTTCACTGTATATCAGATATAAAATTGTTGCCTAAAACAGAATTAAGTATGAAATGCTATACTGTATATGAATACATTTCATAAACTCTAAAGTACCTTATAAATAAAAGGGTTATGATCATCATTTTCACTTAAAGAAATTCTGTTCACTCAGCACAGCACATCTGATTTATTGACACCATACAGAAGGAGACACTCACAAGTCACCTCCCAGGGTGTTTGTCATAGAAGTTTGAGGCCTCAGATATACTCTAGGACTTCATGATGCAATCCAACCAAGGAATGAGGAAGGCAAGAAGCAAAATAAAGAGGTATTATGCCAACATGAAGGAAAATGTTCATAATGATTTCAGGCTTTTAATCACCATGCTCAGGGCTGAGACCTGCATTTCCAGTTCTCTCTGACATCCCTCCTTTTCTCTAGATCTGGTTCCATGCTGGGAACCAGGGCACAGTGATTGAGGTTGATAATGGTTTGACTATCAAAAATGTGAAGCATGAGCATCCTATAAGACAGGGGGCTAATTAAAAATACATTCTGAAAGTAAATGCTACCATGTATTCAGCATTTACTAGAACAAAATATTAAGTAATCTATTTTATGTTTTATGTACATTGTTCTCCTCTAATCCTGTGCACCTGTAAGATGCAAGAATTGTTCTTAACCCTGGG
>NW_007831277.1:0-745 GCF_000696425.1 Galeopterus variegatus
ATTTGAAGGTGGAGCCTTTGGGAGGTGATTGAGTCATGAGAGTGGAGCTTTCATGAGCGAGAGTAGTACCCCATTAAGAAACCACAGAGAACTCCTGTGCCCCTCACACCATGTGAGGACACGGTGAAGAAACAGATGCATATGAACCAGGAAGCAGGCCCTCAGTAGACAACAAATGTTCCAGAACCTTGATCTTGGACTTCCCAGCTTCCAGAACTGTGGGAAATAAATCTTAGTGGTTTATAAACTATGTTGTTTATAGTATTTTGTTGTAGCAGCCCGAAGAGACTAAGATAGGAAAGCAGTACTTAGGAAGAGTAATATAATATTAACTGTTAATTGGAAGTGATTGGTTGGCTTTAAATAATAGAGCAGACATACTTGAAATGTCTGTTAATTATCCAAGTATAGATGCCAAATAATCATAATCATAATCATAGCCATAATGATTAATATTACTGATCACTATTACATGCCAGACAGTGTTCCAGGTTTTTCAAAGATGAATTCTTTCCTTCACAAACATTCAGTGAGGTAAGTATGATTAATTGACTCTATAATACAGAAAAGGTAACAGGCATAGAGTTAAATCATTGGCTCAGGTTTACATTCTGAGAATATGTTAGAAACAGAATGAGCACTCAGACACCTCCCAAGGCCTTATTACTGTAACACTAAGCTATCCTTCTCTGTTAAAGAAAAAAAAAAGTAAAATTTGATGTCTGAGTAGAATTCAGAAAAGAGA
>NW_007831278.1:0-771 GCF_000696425.1 Galeopterus variegatus
AAAGATTGCATTTTGTGTAAGAGTAAAGCAATCAAATATGCCATGGTCACATGATTAACTACGATTTTTGTTGTGAGTATTTGATAGATATAGTTTATTAGGTTGAATGACTTGTTTTCCATTTTCTTTTCTGGGGTTTATATTATTATTATTTATTATTATTATTATTATTATTATTATTATTATTATTCTTTTAGGAATATGTGTCAAAGTTTAAAAATACTTTTTTCTACATCTATTCAGATGATCACATTGTATTTTCCTTTAATTTTTTAATTTAATATATTCAAAATTTTTTCTTTCCTGTTTCATATTAAACTTTTTATTCCTAGGATAAGTTTTTGGCAGCTTAGTTTGATTTATCAATACTTGTCATAAAATTTTTAAGAATTAAATTTTATTTTAGAACATCAGTATAGACATAAAGATCAATAGAATAGGGAATTTATGTAACCTGACATTTCTATGATCAAATGATTTTTTTTTTTTTTTTTTTTGTCTTTTTTCGTGTCCAGCAATGGATCACAACCCTCAGTGTCGCGCCTGTACCGGACCGGGACCAGCAACGGGATCGCAACCCTGGTGTTGCCCCCACACCTCGCTCAGCCAGTGAGCGGGAACGGGTCTGCATGTGGGATCCGAACCCTCGGCGGGAGCGCCGCCACACTCCCAAGCGGGACACTGTAGCAGTGCGCCACCGGGCCGGCCCAGATCAAATGATTTTTAACAAAATTACCAACGTGGATTTACAGGAAAATTTGAAGATGATAT
>NW_007831279.1:0-771 GCF_000696425.1 Galeopterus variegatus
AAAGAACTCTTTCCTTCTGAGACTTGACCCTAAGAGCTTTGTGATTCCTGAAAGCCAGCAGGCCTGTGAATTCATTAAGGTCATACCCCTCTCTAGCTTTGTAGCCCCTTTTAAGTTTTCAGCTCTAAATGTTCTCCTCTTGCAACATACCTTCTTCCCAGTTCTCAATAAAAAAGAGGCTGAAGAAAGTCCAGCCTAATCACGTTTGACTCCACACAACTGAACAAGTTCGTATTTATCATTTTCTTTTGTTTGCAGTTTTCTAGCAGATTTTTCCAAGCATGCAGCCGTATTAAAATTTAAGTCAATTTAAACAATCATATACAAAATTCCCTATTAAAATTTAAATAGGTGCTAGTAACAGATTCAGATCCTCATACTGGCCAGCTGCCAAAAACAAACAAACAAAAAACCCAAAGAAACAATTTTTAAATATATGCCAGTAATGCTATTTTTACTAATATTATTGATTTAAAAATCTTACGTTTAATAATCATTGAAGGGATAACAACCACTTGTCTACATTTAAAAGTAATTTTGCCAGTAATGTTATAATTCAATATAGCTGGGACCCCAATTTCTTTTGTGCTTTCAATTTCCCTGGTTTCCTGATCTGTCAGTATTTTTTACTATGAATTTTACCCATAAATCTACTGAATAATAGTACTAATGCTGACATTGGCTTAGTTTATATTAAGTCTATTTAATTTTGTCTATTTTTCTCTTTCTCTCCCATCTACTCCCCCAAAATAATCCAAGTGGATAAACAAA
>NW_007831280.1:0-771 GCF_000696425.1 Galeopterus variegatus
CATGATCATCAGGGTGATCAACTAGATTGACTGACTTATTATCTGGTAAAGTGCTTTTTTTTAAAAGTGCCATCAAACAACAGATAAATCTGTAAGAAGTTGCAGATTTTGTGATGTATCTTCTAACTTGAATATAAATAAGTCAGAGATTGGACAGAAGCCCCAATTTTAGCATTAAGTAGTCAAATCACTAGATAAAGCTCATCTAATGGATTGAAAAAAGGGCAAAGAGCTAGAAATAGAGAGTTTTTAACTAGCAGGCATATGATTTTTAAATCATTGAATTTGATCTCCTTTATGTATCAGTTAATCTACCAACACGCTGAATGATTGCTTTTTCTTGCCAGATTGATTTATTTTCCCTCTTAGTCTAGCCATCTTTCAGGTTTAAAACATTCAGGTTTATTGAGCAAAGAGAGTATTCTAAAAAATTCATTGCATCTTGGTTTATTTAAGTCTACTAGCAGGAGAATGTTATCACTCCCTAGGGGTGACTACGAGCCATTTGGGTCTGGCTGCCTGTTAAACTTTCTCTTTATTTATGGTCTATGTAACATGAGGGAGAGCAAAAGTTGGCTCCTGCAAGTATTCCCTAAGCCTGGACATTGCTTTGCTCCTGCTAAAAACACTGACGTGGATAGACTGTCACAGACTCTCAAAGGTGACTTTCCCGTTTTGTTCATATTGAGAAATACTTTAGATAATTATCTATCTTTTGTATCTAAGAAGAATAGGAGCAGGGGGAGGGGGCTGTTTCATTTCCTTGAATTT
>NW_007831281.1:0-771 GCF_000696425.1 Galeopterus variegatus
GCCCTGGCAGCTGGATCTTGTCCTGCCAGCCTGACAGGGTGTGTGTGATCTGTAAGTCTCCACCTCGCTATCCAGGCATTTCCCCTCTCTGTGTGCACACGATGGGGCCACCCGGAGGGTGCGTCTTTTTTTCTGAGACTCCTCCTACTTTGCCGGACCCCTCTCCTCTCTGTGCGCTCAGTACTGTCTTCTGCAATCCTCGTCTCTCAGCCCCGCCTGGCCCAGAAGGGGTCTCAGGCCTCCGCCCCGGACACTGTGGGTGTTCCTGCGGCCCTGGTCAAGGTCCTCTCTGGGCCTACCACCTTCCCCCCAGTATTGCGGCCCCCTGTGTGGTTGAGTTATCTCCTACACCAGGGTGCGAGCCCCCCGGGGGAGGATCCCACCGCACACAGTTCCTCTTTGAATCCCCCCGGCATGAGCCGGCTTGGCGCCCTCAGGCCGTCAACTCTCTGGCAGGATCAAGCGGGCTCGGGGGCACCCTGGTCACCCCTCTCCCAACCAGAAATCAGTCTGGGGTTTTTCCGAACTGAAGGACACAGAGATGGTATCTGCCTCCCGGAAGCAGGGAGTTTACCTGGGGCCGAAGCCCCAGGTGTGGTGGAGTGACAGTCTGGCCGGGATCCTCTTCCTTGCCCTCCTGACGCTGGCCAGGGCTCCCCACACCACCAGCCCCGCCAGAGATCCGTGGGTGGAGTGGGATTGGTGGCCAATCCACAGGCCCCAGGGGGCCCCTCACTGAGGCACACAAGTGGCACAGCTCAGTGAGGAGCC
>NW_007831282.1:0-771 GCF_000696425.1 Galeopterus variegatus
AGCCAGGCAATCTTTTCCTAGAAAGCTGTGTAATTAAAACACTAATCATCATCAAAAACTCCATTTAGGAACACATAATTCAGAGACTAAAATGAAGAAAACTGTGGAAAATAAAGACAGTGCAATCCACATTTAGGGCACTTTCAATTTCATTGTCACATCAACTGCTGTGACTCAGAG
Organism: Galeopterus variegatus; assembly: GCF_000696425.1. NCBI lineage: Eukaryota > Metazoa > Chordata > Mammalia > Dermoptera > Cynocephalidae > Galeopterus > Galeopterus variegatus. Next base: position 181 of record NW_007831282.1, read on the forward strand.
TTGGGACCTGATGCAAAGGAGATGAATAGGCATTTCTCAAAAAAGATATACGAATGGCTGGCCAAAAGACATGTGAAAAAAATGCTCAACATCACTCAGGATTCAGGAAATGCAAATCAAAACCACACTGAGATACGATCTTATTCCAGTTAGGCTGGCTAATATCCAAAAGACTGAGAATAATAAATGCTGACAGAGACGTGGACAAAAAGGAACTCTCCTACACCATTGGTGGGACTGCAAAACGGTGCAGCCTTTATGGAAAATGATATTGAGGTTCCTCAAACAATTACAGATAGAGCTACCATATGACTCAGCTATCCCACTGCTGGGAATATACCCAGAGGAAGGAAAATCATCCTGTTGAAAGAATACCTGTATTTCCATGTTTATTGCAGGGCTATTTACAACAGCCAAGAGTTGGAACCAGCCTAAATGCACATCACTGAATGAGTGAATAAGGAAAATGTGGTTCATCTAACAGTGGAATACTACTCTGCTATAAAAAGAAAAAACAAAATACTACCATATGCAGCAACATGGATGGACTTAGAGAAAATTATATTAAGTGAAATAAGCCAGGCATAGAAA
>NW_007831283.1:0-771 GCF_000696425.1 Galeopterus variegatus
GTTTATCTCCTTTTATATTTTTTACCTTTGTGTATTTGTACAAATTCAGCTTATGCTCTACCTGATATTGGCAACATGATTTATCTGCTTAAGTATAGCTATTGCCTATTTTCTAATATCATTATTTTTTTTCTAATTGACAATTTTTAATGGTTATCTTGTATTCCATGATATGTAGAATGTTTTTAACCAGTAGCCTGTTGTTGAACTTGTACATTATTTCTAGTTTTTAGCTAGAGTAAGTAATATTCTCTGTCCTGAAGTCTTCGTATATGCTTCAGTTTATTTCTTCAGAATGTATTCCTAGAAGTATAGTCCATAGATCAAAGTATGAATATTTATAAGTATTTTTAAACTTACATTATTACCAAATTGCTCTTCAAAGATTTTGGATTAATTTGAATTTCTCCAACAAATGATGGTGCCTCTTTTCCAGAATCTTTCACACCATCATTTTTTTAAAAATCTGAGTTAATTTGATGGATGAAAAGTCATATTATATTTTTATTTTTATTTTTTTCAACTGAACTTGAAAATGTTAACTATGTAATCCTTTATTTTATTCTTTTAACTCCTAAGATCTTCTAAGAGGTCTTTATTTATTAAGGACAGAAATATTTTGAACGTCAGATATATTGCAAATATGTTTTTCAAATTGTCACTTTTCTTTGAAGTTCATTTTCTTCTTCTTCCAAAGTTTTACATTTTCCTGTATAAAATCTATCCTGTCAGTCTTTTCTTTTGTGGTTTTTATCTTTGAGTTTTTGCTTC
>NW_007831284.1:0-771 GCF_000696425.1 Galeopterus variegatus
CTGGGCATTCTAGCCTTCTGGTCTAGAATGGCTCCGCCCACATATCCTGCGATTGCTGAGTGTCAGCTGGGCTGCCTTTCTCCTCTACGTGAGCCTCTCTTTAGGCAGCTCGAATGTGCTTGCTCACATAGTGATCTTATCCCTGATGTAGTCAGGAATGAGTACCTTTCAAACCTTGCTTATGTCATGTTTGCTAGTGTCCCATTTGGCCAGTCAAGCCACATGGCCAAGATATGATTCAAGCGTTGGAGAAACAGGCTCCACTTCTTTATGGGTGAAGAAGCAAAATCACCTTGCCAAGGGATGTGAGCCGGGAATGGGAGGAATGTGCGGCCATTTCTGCAATCTACCACACTCAAATAAGGACTGGGGGTTCCAAGACTTGAAGCCCAGCTTGCAATCACCATCAAGCGCATGCTGGGCTAGTCACCAGGCTGGACCTGTGCAGTCGGTGCACAGGTGCTCACAGAAAGAAGAGGTCATGCCCACTGGGGGACACAGGAGTGAGGGTAGGTTACACAGATGGGAGGAGCAACACTTTAGCTTAATTTTGCAAAGAAGATGCATGAGAAAAGGCAAGAAACTGTCTGGCAAGTATGGGTAATGGCAAGTGTCTTTTAATGACTGGGTTGCAGGGCCCGAATGGAGCATGATGAGACATACAGCTGGCCAGGGTGACAATGTCCAAATAATTGCAGGAGGGTCTGCATGCCAAGCTCTCCATCTTGGAATTTCCCTCATATCCAAACCAGCCTCCATCACCACTGCTCT
>NW_007831285.1:0-771 GCF_000696425.1 Galeopterus variegatus
TATCTGTTGAAAATTGTACTTAATTATAAGAATTTTCTCTTTATTTTTATTCTTCAGACACGGAAAATTATCATTTCTGCATTTGGAATAAATTTGCATAAATACTCATGAAATGTTCATACAAATATAGCAATTATATACTGTCTTTCTAAATATTTAGCTTTTGTGTTAGTAATATCTGATTGTAGCATTACACTGTTTTAGTGTATTAAAGTTTTAAGTTTACTTTCCTGAATTCTTTATGTAGTATGTTTCTTACATTTTAAGTGAAAAGTTTCTTTTTAAGTCTCATGCAGATTCAAAAATGTGAGTTAGTCTTGATCCATACCTACCCAGTTGGTGAAGACAGTCTTGTATCTGATCGTCCTAAAAAAGAGGTAAGTAATGGAAGACGAGATCATTGTGAATTATTGATAATAAATGCTGAGAGGAGATAGCATTAAAATGATCACATCACCAATATATTCCGCCAAGAAAATATTTAGTTTTCAAAGCAAACCTGTATGGTAAAACATCTGGTTTGTTTCATTAATGTTATAATTGTAGATTTTAAAGTGATATGTTTTATTTGCCTGCTGACATTTGTTTATCTTAATAAAATGTGTTGCAAAACCATACAGTATGTATTGCTGCTAAAATTTCAGTTACTTTAGTGATTACTTTTATTCTATAAAAATTGTTTTTCCTCATTAGAAAAGCAATACAAAAATAAAAATGAAAAGAAAAGCAATATATTCTTTAACAAAATACATTTCAATAACAAATTTATTT
>NW_007831286.1:0-771 GCF_000696425.1 Galeopterus variegatus
TCTAAACCAAGTTGTGGTCTGACCTCCTGAGAAATCAGGAGAGAGAAGTAACAGCCAATTTTCCAAACAGGTCAGTTTAATCTTTAATACGTATAAGAATGAAGTTCCCTCTGCTATAATTCCTACACAAAAAGGAGAGGCAGAAGTAACCTGATGTTAAAACATTAGTTATTTTTTTCCTATTGTTCTGTCCCCACCTTACAATGAAAGTAACTTTGGAATGACCAGTCCATCTTTTGTTCTTTGTTTCTGCTGTCTTCAGTCTTTTCTCTTCATAAAACCAACCTCCTCCACTTGGCTCATTGGAACTTGTTCTTCGTGGACTGACCCATTGCCTGATTGTAGAATCACAAAGAAATCTTTAACTAAATTTGTTGTAATTTTGTCCTTTGACACTTCATAATAGACAGAATTTTCTTATATAAGAAAAAACAGTATACTACAAGAGAAGAGATTGAGAAAATCAATTTTATTTAAATTAACAGCTTGTTAAAATGTAGAATAAAGGGAGTGCAAAAATAAATCACTATCTGGGAGAAAATATTTGTGGTACCTACAAATGAAAAAGATTAGTGTGCAGAGTATATAAAGAAATCATAAGAAACCCATAAGCATACAAATGAATTAAAAGAAAATAACTGAGAAATATTTTATAGGGGACAAAAGACCATATATGAAAAATGCTCAATCTCATTGGTAATCAATAAAAACAATATAAAAATCACAAGGAAATCCTATTGCATGTACACTGATAGGCAAAAATTAATAAAT
>NW_007831287.1:0-771 GCF_000696425.1 Galeopterus variegatus
GCAATATATTTTACCTCACTGCCATTTTATTCTTTTGGTTCATCTAGAGATACATTTTCAACAAGAAGGGAAGTAGAAAATGGGTGTGTGTATTCACACTGCACGAGAGAAAATGGCACTATGAATATTTTTACTAAGTAGCTATGGATACAAGTGCAAAGCAGAAAACAGGTTATTTACATTAGTATGTGAATCTGTAAAGTCTATGTTTTTATATTTTAAACCTTAAAATTAGGTTTGTTAATGCTTATTTTTCTATTTTTTTTTATTGAATCATAATTGTTTATACATATTTTGTGGGTTCAACATTAACGTTTGTTGATCAAATCAATATTATTAGCATATGTATTATTATAAATCGTATTTATTCTTTATGCCCCTTATCCAATCTCTCCCCATCACCCTCCCCCTCTCCACTCCTACCTCTGATAACCCTAGATTTCTTCTCTCTTTCTGAAGAAGTAATGGGCCCTGAGGCAGTGGCAGCATGCCTGGTTGCCAGAGGAAAGGTCGGTCCCCAGCTCCATACCTCAGGATCCCAAATCCATACCTCAGGATCCCGGGTGGGCCCTGTGGTGGGCACTGTGGTAGCAGTGGAGTGCCTGGTTGCAGGAGGAGGGGGTCAGTCCCCAAATCCATGCCTCAGGACCCCAGTTGGGCCCTGTGGCAGCGGCAACGTGCCTGGTTGTGGGAGGTGGGGTCGGTTCCTAGCTCCATCTGTTTTTACATCTAAGTTGTTGTTGCTGAGCAGTTGGGTGGGAGGGGGAAATG
>NW_007831288.1:0-771 GCF_000696425.1 Galeopterus variegatus
CTGAGAACAGGATGTGGGTAAGGCCTGGGATGCTCCTAAGCATCTTACGATGCACAGAACAGCCCATCACAACAGAGAATTATCCAGCCCAAATGTCGATAATGCTGACATCGAGAGACGCTCGGTATCCACTGGACTGTGAGCTACTTAGGAAGGGAGATCATATCTTACTCATTCCTGTAGCCCTAGTATGTATACAATGTGGGCTGAATGAATGAATAAATGAATGAGGCAGAAAACTCTGACAGCTCTAAGTGGAAGGTCACTTTATCATGACATGCACACAAGCAAAAATAATATCTTAACACTTTTCCATGCAGTCAGTTAGGTTTGGTACTTCAGGGTGCAGTCCAGGGTTCCCAGAGAACAGATGTGATGAAGGGTCTGTAGTGGGGCTGAGTGAGGGAGCCGAGTGTGTGGTGAGAACGGGGCTTTGGTACCAAACCACGGCTGGTTTAACTGCTGGCATTAACAGTATTATCTTGAACAAGTGGTTTTTCCAGCTCTTTGTTTTGTTATCTATAAAATGGAATAATCATACATATGGTTTAAGAAATAAATAATAGCCAAAAGGTAAAAGCAACCCGTGTCCATCAGTGCATGAATGGATCAGTGAAATGTGGTATATACATGCAATGGAATATTGTTCAGCTTCAGAAAGGAAGGAAAGTCCGATACATGCTACAACACAGATGAACCTGGAGGACACACTAATTGAAATAAGCCAGTCACAAAAGGACAAACACCGCATGATCCCACTTATATGGGGTC
>NW_007831289.1:0-771 GCF_000696425.1 Galeopterus variegatus
TGAATATTTACGCATATTTATTTTCATTAGAAATCTCTTCCATAATATATTATTTTGTGGTGGTGAAATGGATAAAACATAAACGTAAAAGAGAAAAAATTAAATCAGGAAAACCTTTGGATAATTATTTATGCACATACATCTTGAGAATATAGGCCCAAATTGCATTTTTATCTCACTTGAAAAATGTCTTTCCAAATTATCTGTTGTGGTGTAATTAGATAAATAATGAATTTAACAATAAAATGTTATCCTAATTTATTACTGGCATAAGCATTTGGGGAGGGTTCTGGCTATGAGCGTTTCATAACAGCTGCATCTTGACAGGAAGAACATAACCCAGTTACATTCCCACACTGGCTAAGTCCTTCTCTTGACTTTGTTATTCCTTTCCCCATGAAGCCCCAAACCTGGCAGGAGTGAACTCCACCTCCCACTAAACATGACTTTCAGCTCCACTTTTCCAGGTCTCCTGTCCACCAAAGGTATAAACCTCAGTCTCCGTGACAGTGGAGGATCCGCAGCACCCACTCCCGCATTTGCTTGGTCCGGGCACCATAAATCAAGGGGTTGACCATGGGAGGCACCAGGAAATAGAGATTGTCAATGATAATCTGTAGATGAGGAGCAATATGGTAGCCTAAAATTTGTGCCAGGACAGAGAAGACAACAGGAGAATAGAAGAGACCAATGACACAAAGATGAGAGCTGCATGTGCTGAGAGCTTTTCCCCGTGCTTCCCAAGATGGTATCCGAAAGACAGCACGAAGG
>NW_007831290.1:0-771 GCF_000696425.1 Galeopterus variegatus
AAGAGAGGTCACATGGTTTCAATGGGCATCATGGCTTGTCTAAGACCCCAAAGTTCTTAATTAGTATAAAACTGACCTCTGGATTATAGTCAATAAACACTTTAATTAATTTTTTTTTACTCAAAATATTTTAATATTTATTTGCATATATTTGTGGGGTACAGTATGTTGGTTTGAATATATTTGTATATGTTTGTGGGGTACATGTGTAAAATAAGTCATTTAGGGTAGATAGCATAGTTTTGTACACATTAGTCTACCACTGTTCCTCCTCTCCCACTGCCCCTCACCCTGTAACCATTATTCTACTCTCTACTTCTATGAGAACCACTTTTTTTTTTTTTTATATTCCACATATGAGCAATATGCAGTGTTTGCCTTTTCGTGCCTGACTTACTTCACTTAACATGATGGTTTCCAGTTCCATTCACGTTGCTGCAAATGATATGCTAACATTAATTTTCATGCTGGTTCACTCACTCTAAGTCTCTAATTTGTAGAAAACAAACAAACAAACAAAAAACCAAAACCCCTTTTTCATTGTTGTGCAAGCTTTTCCCACTTTCCAGGCAGCTACAGTTTTGCTTTTTTCCTCTTTGGTTACCTTGTGAGTTCATAAGGCCATTCCTAGACTGTTATTCGAGACTGTCTGTTTATGTTCTGTGTCACATCATTACTGGCACAAGGTTCCCCTCCCCTCCCTCCACCACTATTTCAAGAGCCTGGTATCCTACTAGGGTGTTGCTATCTAGATGTTTCACATCCACTTGG
>NW_007831291.1:0-770 GCF_000696425.1 Galeopterus variegatus
TTGAATACAGTTTTCAGTTTGGGAAAAGGTACATTAGGGCCAGCTTTTTGGTATTCAATAAGCACATCTTTTTTAATGATATCAACAACCTTAAAAATGAGATCAGTGATGAGAGTTTGCATATAATGAATATTTACTAGGACCAGGCACTTGCTAAGGGCTTTATATATGTAATCTCATATAATTCTTAAAACGATTCCTTGTGTTCCCCTCTGTATTACTTTTCTATTTCTGCTATTAATGAATTTTCACAAGTTATTGGCTTAAAACAGCAGCAATTTATTACTGTGCAGTTCTCATGGTCAGAGGTCCAAAATAGACCTCACTGAGCTAATATCAGGTCTCAGCCAAGCTGCAATCCTTTCTGAAGGCTCTAGGGGAGATCCTGGCCTATTTCTGCTTCCAGAGGACTTTTGCATTCCTTGGCTCATGGCCTCTTTTCATGTGACCTGACATAGTCACAGCTTCTGAAGGTTAAGAAGTAGACACCTTTGAGAGATCCTTATTCGACTGACCATACCCTCTAAACTTAGTGAAACATGAGATTTGTAAATAAAATATCTGATCACATATTTTGCCTGTCACCATTCTTTCCCCCTTGGAAACCTTTTCAGTTTCCTTGTTCTGGTACAATAACATGGCCTGCAGGTTCCAGCAGGTCTGGCTCCTTGCTCTCTCCCTTTTCCTACAGTCCTCTTTACTCTCTCTGCTCCCAGTACACTAGCCTTGCCATAGACTTGCTACCAAACATACACACTCCTGTTCTTCAA
>NW_007831292.1:0-770 GCF_000696425.1 Galeopterus variegatus
ATTTCTGGTATCTTTCCTTTGGTGTTTAGTCATTGTGGCAGGGGGTATCACAGTCCACTCAGTCCACCATGATGTCTGGCCTGGATCCTGGAGGGACTGCCAATTCTGGACAGTGGGAACTAGTCTAGGCTGGGGGTCCCATGGCACCTGCCTTTCCAGTGTGGCTAACTCGGGGCATGTGGGGCCAGTGGCTCTCATGCCTCTCTGGGTGGCAGACACTGGCCTGGGCTGGGGGTCCTGTGGTACCTACCTTTTCTGGTGCAGCTGACTCAGGGTGTGTGGGCCTGGTGGTTCTCAGGCCTCTCTAATTGGCAGGGACTGACCTGGGCTGGAGGTCTTGTGGTGCCTGCCTTTTTCAGCATGGCTGATTTGGGAAGTGTGGGCCTGGCAGCTGTAAGGCCTCTTTGGGTGGCTGGCACTGACCTGAGCTGGTGGTCCTGTGATGCTTGCCTTTTCTGGTGCGGCTGATTCAGGGCTATACATATTCTTTCATTTAACTCTTCCAATAGCCTTGTAAGGGCAGGCCAGATGACAATTATCACTCAGATTTTGCTGGTGATGATTGGAGTCTTATGTGACTATCAGTGGTTATGCCACATTCAGGAAATGTGTGAGAGTTCTGTTCTCCTCTGCACATAAAGTGTCAAATGCAGAATGTTTTCCCTTTGGGGTTTTCTTCAGGTTCCTACTGATGGACAGTGTGGTAATTTTTGCTGAGATCTTTCTGAGGTTCTGGCTGATAGACTTCATTCTGATTTCTCCTAGCTATC
>NW_007831293.1:0-770 GCF_000696425.1 Galeopterus variegatus
ATAAGAAAAACATAATAAATATGGATAAAATATGATATGACAGTTTATTTTCTTGGTAGCACGGGCAGTTTATATACACTCAAAGGTACTGTCAGATTAAGAATTAAATTTAAGAGAAAGGGGTCATAGTATTATCCTGAGTTCTTCCATTGGAAATTTTAATTGCTCTGCAGGAAGATCTACTTTCCAGTTTGGACTCTCAGCAGGGAATTGAGGAGCAATCTCATTCACACGACAGAAGCCAAGGTCTAGTCTAAAAACACATAGCATGTTCCACAAATAATTCCTATCCACAAAGTCAAAGGCCAAGGAAAGGCCAATATAAACTGCAAATAATCTGATATTTGTTTCAGATTATTTTACCATATTCAGTCATTAGTGGATTCAGCAAATATTTACTGTATACATAGTATAGACAATGTCCTGTTCTACTCATTGAACATAGACCGTGAGCAGAAGAGAGAGGCAGAAAATCATGTTTAGAGTCTGCCTTTTGCCCAAGTAAACAAAGGCCTGAGCTTTACAGGTTTAGTGTTGGTCTTTTGCCCATGGAACAAACATTCATTAAGGTGTTGTGCTAAGTGCAGGGCTATATTAGAGAACAAAAAAGACAGAAGCCCTGCCAACAGGTGGTAGACCAATCACAGATTAGTGGATGTAAATGTGAACCCAATTGCAAATTTATTCACGTGTTATGAACAGTGTCCTATAATGGAAATTAAGTGGGGGGTGGGTTCATGAGTCACTGCGAAAATAAGGTTCTAGGGAAA
>NW_007831294.1:0-770 GCF_000696425.1 Galeopterus variegatus
GCTTCCAGCTAAGCTAACTAAGAAAAAAAAGATACAGGACAGCAATTACTGATATCAGACACAAAAGAGGGAATTGCTACAGATCCCATGGACATTAAAAGGGCAATAAAAGAATACTATTAACGACTCTATGATCAAAAATTTGATAACCTAGGTTAAATGGTCCAATTCCTTGAAAGACATGAGCTGCCAAAACTCACATAGAAGAAATAATCTGAACAGGCCTATATTATGAAATTTAGGCAATAATTAATTTTTCAAAACATAAAGAACCAGGCCCAGATGGGTTCACTGGTGAATCCTATCAAACAGTTAAAAAATTATATCAATTTTTGCAATGCTTTTCAGAGGATAGAAATAGAAAAAAAAAACTTTCTAGCTTATTTAATAAAGCGACCATTACCCAGACTAAGAGAATACAAGAAAACTATAGACCAATATCTCTCATGAATATAGATACAAAAATGTCTAAGTAAAATACTAGCAAGTTAAATTTATGAATGCATAAAAAAATTATATACTATGACCACCTGAGTTTTACCCCAGATTTGCAAGGCTAGATCAACATTCAAAAATCAGTTAATGTAATCCATCACATCAACATGCTATAAAAAGATGTCACAAAATTATATCAATAGATGCAGAAGAAGCATTTGACAAAATCTAACATCTGTTAATAGCTTCCCATTGTAATCACCTGGGAGTTGGATTCCCATTCCAAAGAAACTGATTTAATGGGCCTGGGATTTTTAAAAGCTCCCAGGTGATTC
>NW_007831295.1:0-770 GCF_000696425.1 Galeopterus variegatus
TTAACCTTGGTTTCTGCTCTTGAATCAACTGTTTTTTATTTCCATTATGTTTAAGTTATTCTGGTGTGAAAAACTTTTAGGAGAAAGAATCCTTACATTACATTCACTGGCATGTCACCAGTTCATCAGAAATATTTCTTTTTCCTATTACATTGTTTTTATTGTGTAAAATATACATACCATAAATACTACCCTTTGAGCTATTTTTATGTGTGCAGTTCAGTGACGTTAAGTACATTGAAAATATTGTGCAACCTCCACCGCTATCTGTTCTGGAACCTTTTTATCACCCCAAATAGAAACTGTACCCATTAAGCAGTAACCTCCATTCCCCTCCTCAGCCCTTGGTAATCTCTGTTCTACTTTCTGTCTCTGAATTTGCCTATTCTAGGTGTTTCGGATAAGTGAAATTATACTTGTCCTTTCGTCCTTTTGTGTTTGAGATAAGTGGAATTATACTTTCCTTTCGTCCTTTTGTGTTTGGCTTCTTTCATTTAGCATAACGTTTTTGAGGATCATTCATGTTGTGACATTTCTTGTTAAGACAGAATAACATTCCATTGTATGTATGTACCACATTTTATCCATTCATTGTTGAGCATTAGTAATAAATTATGTGTCCAGAGTCTCAGTAATGGCAGCAAATCTGAGGAAACTCCCTAACTCTTGCTTATCCCTAAACTTATTCTTCAAATCAGGCAATGTCCGTGTGTCCCGGTGACTTGCCACTCACTGATAAGGGGTTCCACCTTCTTCCTCTATTATATATC
>NW_007831296.1:0-770 GCF_000696425.1 Galeopterus variegatus
TTGTCACCCCTCGTGCCCATAATGAGGGACTGGTTCATACTGGCAGCATGCCCATTACCACCATGCCCATTTGTACCCCGTGTCCCCCACCCAATTATCCCTGACCTCCCTGTCTCTCCCTCTTCCCCTGCCACTCCACTTTGTAGTCCAAGGAATGTTCTCTCCCTCTCTAAGTCCAACGCACTACTGTGGTCTTTCTTTCCTTCCTTCTTTCTCTCTTAGCTACCACTTATGAGTGAGGACATGCAGTATTTATCCCTCTGTGCTTTGCTTATTTCACTCAATGTACGTTTCTCCAGACTTATCCACGTTGTTGCAAGTGGGAGTATTTCACTCTTTTTTATGACAGAGTAGTATTCCATGGTGTATATATACCAAAGTTTCCTTATCCGATCATCCATAGATGGACATTTGCGTTGGTTTCATGTCTTGGCTATTGTAAACAGAGCTGCGATGAACATGGGAGTGCAGGTGTCCCATCAACATGATGATTGCCATTCCTCTGCGTATATACCCAGAAGTGGGATTGCTGGATTGTATGGAAGTCAATCTCTACTTGTTTGAGAAAATTCCATGCAGTTTTCCATAGTGGTTGTACTAATTTACAGTCCCACCAACAGTGTAGGAGTGTTCCCTTCTCTCCACACCCTTACCAGCATTTGTTATTCACTGTCTTTTTGATTACAGCCAGTCTCACTGGGGAGAGGTAGTATCTCAATGTAGTTTTAATTTGCAGTTCCCTGATGACTAGTGATGTTGAGCATTTTTTC
>NW_007831297.1:0-770 GCF_000696425.1 Galeopterus variegatus
TAAAAGAAGAAACTGAAAATCGTCAAGTCACTTATAAGGGAGCCCCTCTCAGACTAACATCAGATTTCTCAAAAGAAACTTTACAAGCCTGAAGAAAATGCAATGATATATTCAAAATACTAAAAGAAAAAAACTGCCAACCTACAATACTGGCAAAGCTCAAAGACAAAGAGAGAATCTTAAAAGAAGAAACTGAAAATCATCAACTCACTTATAAGGGAGCCCCTCTCAAACTAACATCAGACTTCTCAAAAGAAACTTTACAAGCCTTTAGAAAATGCAATGATATATTCAAAATACTAAAAGAAAAAAACTGCCAACCTACAATACTATAGCCAGCAAGGCTAACCTTCAGAAATAAGGATGAAATAGTGTATATTTTAGACAAAAAAAAAAATCTGTGGGTGTTAGCCACCAAACAATCATCCCTGCAAGAAATCTTCAAGGGAGTCCTGAGTCTGGAAAAATGAAAATTATAATTACTACCATGAATACACAAGAAAAAACATAACCCACTTATAAAACAAAAGTTCAAATGAGAAAGAGAAGAAAACTAAATCTTACCACTTCAACTATCCAAAATCATGAAAGACAAGCAGTAAAAGGAGAAGAAAGGAAAAAAAATATTTAAAACATCCAAGTGAAGACCAATAAAATGCCAGGAGTAAGACAATACCTCTCAATAGCAATCCCAAATGTAAATAGATTAAACTCCCCACTCAAAAGACATAGACTGGCTGACTGGATGAAAAAGCTACACCCAACCATAT
>NW_007831298.1:0-770 GCF_000696425.1 Galeopterus variegatus
TACCAATACTGAACCAAAAAGGAATAAAAAACCAGAACATGCCAGTAATGAGCAACAAGATCGAAGCAGTAATCAACAATTTCACAACAAAGAAAAGGCCAGTACCAGATGGCTTTACTGCTGAACTGGACCAAATCTTTAAAGAATTAACACCGATCTTTTTCAAATTATTCCAAAAAATTGAAACAGAGGCCATTCTCCCAAACTCATTCCATGAGGTCAGGATCACCCTGATACCAAAATCAGACAAAGACACAACAGAAAGAGAAAACTACAGGTTAGTATTCTTCAGGAACATTGATGCAAAAATTGTCACCAAGATATTAGCAAACAGAATACAACAGCACATCAAAAAGATTATACAACATGGTCAAGTAGGATTTATCCCAGGGATGCAAGAATGGTTCTACATATGCAAATCAATAAATGTGATACACCACATCAACAGAAGCAAGGACAAAAAAAACATGTGATTATCTCAACAGATGCAGAATAAGCATTTGACACAATTCAGCATCCTTTCATAATAAAGACCCTCAACAAGTTAGGCTTAGAAAGAAAGTATCTCAACACAATAAAAGCTATAAATGATAAACCCACTGCCAACATCATCCTGAATGGGGAGAAGATGAAATCTTTAAAAAAAAAAAAGGAATAAGAAAAGGATGCCCACTCTCATCACTTTGATTCACCATAGAAGTTTTAGCCGGAACAATCGGGAAAAAGAAAGAAAAAAAGAGCACCCAAATTGGAAAAGATGAAGTCAGATT
>NW_007831299.1:0-770 GCF_000696425.1 Galeopterus variegatus
ATAACGTGGGAGAAGTGTCTTATGGCTTTCTAAGGTCAGTCTTGAGCCCTGAAAACAAGTAGTGCAGTGCCAAAAAGCTTGGGACCCCACAACAGACAGGCAGATCCCAACCTAAACATCCAATCATCCAGTCAATCAATCAATCAATCAGAAGACAGTGGGAGGCAAAAGTTCTACATTCTGGTGCGATGCACTAAACACTCTCTGGGGCTCCACTTCTAGCATATAGCTTTGCTGGCTTCAGCAAGCAGCACTCAGTGAAGGCTGAGCTTGCATGTCTGATCATTATCCAAGCCCAGGGGGAATGCTGCCTGTCTACAAATCCCCACACTCATCTACACAACCCTATGGTCAGCCTCCTAGTCAAGAAGGAGGCTTGTGAGAGGTGTCCAGTAAATCCATACCACCTTCCTATGTTATTGTAACCCTTCAAGTAAAATTATGAATCAACAAACAAGGGTCATCAAATATTGGAGGAAAAACAAGAGCAAGAGAGCATCAAGACTAACAACCAGACTTTCAACTCCTGAGGGAACAGAGTTAATGAAAGAAATGGAAGAGAGATTTTCAAAAACTTCCCGTTGACGTCCTCAGAGAAACGTTTGATGACATAGCCATAAAAAGAAGTTGCTATTAAAAAGAGCAATCAGAAAATAAGAAAACAACAGGGCCGGCCCGGTGGCGCACTGGAGAGTGCGCTGCTTGGGACTGCGGCAGTGCTCCCGCCGAGGGTTCGGATCCCATGTGGAGACCGGTTCCCACTCACTGGC
>NW_007831300.1:0-770 GCF_000696425.1 Galeopterus variegatus
ACTATAGACTTGTTGTTTGGGAAAGGGAAGGAAGGAGAAAAATTAGTCCCTATTTATATTGTACTTGGATATTCTGTTACTTGTAACTAAATGTATTACAAGTGATGCAGTTAACACTTGCTTGAAGATAGGAAAAATATTTGGACATTGGTATAGATTTTCCTTCTAAAACTTTGGAATTTCATAGTCTTCTGAAGACTTCTTACTTTCAAAATTTACGTTAACTGTGAAAAACTATATTTATTCAGGACAGGAAGACAGAATGACAAAAAAAATCTAGATAATTTGAGTAATTTTACATTTTATTTTTTATTCTTTGCAGAAAATTGTAATTCCAGTCACAATAACAGCAGCTGAATTAGCATATATTGTCAAAAGAAATTATTAATGATAGAGGTAACTCAGCATTCTAATTATGCTGTAAGATATTTCTTAAAGTGATTCACTATATTTATTTTAAAAAATAAGTATATTAAATGCAATGTGGTATTCAGGATTGGATATTGGAATAGTAAAAAAGACATTAGTGGAAAAACTAGTGAAATCCAAATAAAAACTGGTTTAGTTGATGGTAATGTACTGATGTTAATTTCTTAATTCTAACAGATGTATCCTGGCTACATGAGCTTAAAGGACAATGAGTGAAGGACATATGGGAGCTCTTTGTAAATGTTCCTGTATATATAAAATTATTTCAAAATAAAAATGCTGTAAAATTATGTAGATATGTAAAAATATGTTTGGTGTTTACATTTAATAAGAGAGCAAAT
>NW_007831301.1:0-770 GCF_000696425.1 Galeopterus variegatus
CCCTTGCTTGCTCACTGTGAGCCCCTGTACCACTGATGTTAGATTTGGCCACGTGACTTGCTCCGGCCCTATAATAGGGGTAGAAGTGACTATTATAAGTGAATCTGAGCCTAGTCCTTCAAACAATCACTTTTTCAGTTTCTCCCTTACCCCTCTTGAGGTTCTGACACTCACCATGAGAAGAGCACACCCCAAAGAGCCATCAATCCAAGAATGAGAGACACTGGGTGGGGGGGGACCTGAACCTAACCCAGAGCCTGAAGCCAAGCTGCCCCAGCCAGCACACAGACCCATGATAACACAAGCACATGTTTGTTGTTCAGGATTTGGTATTGTTTGTTACTCAGCATTATTGCAGCGGTAGCTGACTAATGCACCCATTTCGGGCTTTCTAGCAGTCAAGACTTTCCAGACTTTCACTATACCTCTCTCCACCTTGTCCTTCCAAGTGACCAGCATTTAAAGGTGCAAGTACCAAAGGTACATCTGTCAAATGTGCCTTTGGTACATTGACTGGTGTTAGAGCTAAGAGCAACTGGAGTAACTGGGAGGTACAGAGAGACAAAGGAGGTTAGAACACAGCGAGTGCAGGATGGGAGAGATAACGATAGATATATTTTTATTTTTGAGTTGTCATTATGAAGACAGATTGGTTTTGCTTGTTTCTTGTCCTGTATTTCAAAAGCAAGTCTCTAAATTATTGACTACTTTGGTGAACTGAAACACTCGCTAATTAATGGTCTAAGTTTTCCTGGATGAAGAAAAAAAAA
>NW_007831302.1:0-770 GCF_000696425.1 Galeopterus variegatus
CCATAGGTCCCCAACCTCTCAAAGCTTCTCCCCCACCACTTCTACATCCAGTGACCTGACTTGGGCACAACGTGCTCAAAGAGATACCAGTCAACACAGGCATAACTGAGGAGTGGGACGGGGAGGCCTCCCAGCAGCCCCAGCAGTCAGGGATGGCTTGCTGGAGGGGCCAGGAGGCTCCCGACTTGCTAACTGATAATGGGTCTTCATCCTGCACAAGAAAAAACCAGACCTCCCAACGTGGCTTCACGGGCCCCTCTTCCATCTGCCCTTAGACAGACCTTCGCTAATAACGCTCACCCTGTTCCAGCTCCTGCTTTGGCCTGGTCCCTGCCCAGGAGTCCTTGGTGACTCAGGGAAGGCCATAGGGTTACCAAGAATTGGTTACCATCTTAGTGGTACCTCCTGCCTAGGCATCCCTCCACCACCACCACTCTCCAGGCACCCAGAACTCCTGCCATCGCTAGCTCTGACACCCCCCCGCATTTTCTCAGCCCTCCTATGTAATGTATACACACACACACTCATAAACACAGTCACCTTTTTGGCCCAGAGTCTCCACTAGTCAGTGCTGGACAACTTACCTGAGCATGTGCATATGGCACCATCAGAACCAAAAAGAAAAAAGATTAAGAAATTTCACTGATGAACTTATCCAAAATTTTCCAATCAGAAAATCTGAAAAGCAGCTGTTTTAATTTTGGCACACGTATAAGTTTTATTCTTTAGGACCTAGTATCCTTTTTTATTTTTAATTCTTTATGAGCAAA
>NW_007831303.1:0-770 GCF_000696425.1 Galeopterus variegatus
GGAGTGGGAGGTAGAAAAACAAACAAACAAGCCAAGGAGAATCTGCAGGACACAGGTCTTATCTTGTAATGCAACCCACTGGGCCAAAGGGAACCCAGTAGAGACAGTTTTCTGAACCAAGATGATCTTGCAAACAGTTCTTTTTAATTTCGTGCTCGTGGGAGGAAGCCCTGAGGGTCTGTCCCTGAGGTCTCCATTTACTTCTAACACTCCAGGTTTACATTTATTGTACTATATAAAGAAACTGGGTAAACATTCTGCTTTTTGAACTGAGATTTACCATGAATGGAAATAAGAGCAACCCAGGGACGGGAAAACCACCATTTGTCTTTAATGGAACCCAAGCCAGTTTCCTGGATAGTCTCCTCTGCATTTCTGTGTTTTGAGTGGTGGTTGTGTTTTGCCTTTTTTTTTTTTGTCTTTGGAGCTCACTGGTCTTGATTTTGATTTGGATAGAGTGGTGTGTTCTCTTTCTGTCAGAGCACAGAATTGCGTGTGTGGAGGCAGTGGCATAAGCTGTGTGTACCCATAGGTGGATGTCCCCGTGTAAAGCAGGTCCGGAGACCGCCACCGCATCCCAAACTTGTGCCCGGAACTCTTGCTTGTGTTTCAGAATGTTCTGATGAGTGTTGCGCTCTTCCTTGGTCTTTATTTTTCCCATGGGCATGGGTGGTTGAGGACTGCGGTGACTCAGTTAACACCTTCTGACGACTGGGAAGATGTGTGGTCAGTCATTTGTAATTATCCTGTGTCTGGAGAAAGTTTGGCTT
>NW_007831304.1:0-770 GCF_000696425.1 Galeopterus variegatus
AACAAAATGTATTCAATGTAATTACATAGAAAACTATGAGGTTTGTACAACACACACAGACACACACACATACATGTACACTAGCATGAATAAATAGATTCAGCATGGTCACAGGACACATAACCGATATTAAAAAATCAACCATATTATTATAAAATTTCAAGAAACAAGTTAGCACAAAATAATGCTAATTAATATACAATAAAAAATCAAAATGCTTAGGCAAAAATGTAAGAAAAAATATACAGGACTTTTACACTGAATACTACAAAACATTTCAGAGAGAAATTAAGATCTAAATGAATGAGAGATATACCTTGTTCATGTGCTAACTAAATACTTTTTAAATGTCTGTTTTCCCCAAATTGATCTGTTTTTCCATGCAATCCCAATCAAAATCCCAGCAGGATTTTGTAGAAATTAACAAGCAGATTGATTTTAAGATTTATAAGAGATTATGAAGGTTTTAGAATAGCCCGAACAATTTTGAAAAAGAACAAATAGAATTAATGGATCAGACAGATTACAGTAATAAACTCACACATATATTGTCAACTGATTTGTGAGACAAAGTTCCCAGGTAATTTAGTGGGAAAGAATAATTTTTTTTTAACATATGATGCTATAAGAACTAAATGTGATTTAAACACAGATACATAAATACAAACTCTTCTATCTCAAATCATATATAAAAATTAGATATTTATTATAAGCCTAAATGCAAAAAAGCTAAAACTCTAAAATTTTAGAAGAAAACATAAGAAAAAAAA
>NW_007831305.1:0-770 GCF_000696425.1 Galeopterus variegatus
ACACTGAGGGTTACGATCCGTTGCCGGTCACGAAAAAAGACAAAAAGAAAAAATAAATAAATAAAAATAAAAAATATTCATTCTCTCATATACACCTTGAAGGTCAGAATTCAAAAGAATCATTTATTCAGTAACAGAGTATAAACAAGTACACAACATGAATTTACACTGTATGGAGAGAAAAATGCAAGGCTTTTTTAGAGAGTATAATATAAAAGAAACAGATAAAATATCTGACTGAAGAGGACAATGTATAAAAGTTTGTTTCAAACGCCTTGCCCTTGGATAAAGTGAAAGTCACAAATTCTACTTGCTGATTTTGAAAATTCCAGAAAAAAACAAACAAGGTCTGAGGGTGGGAGAACAGTGTATAGCCAAGACCACCCAAGGACAAAGGCAAAAATGCTACCTGAGATTGCAACTCTCAGTGCGAATATAGCTCCTGGAGTTCTCGCTACAGATCATATTTCTTTGTCAGGCAATGTCAACAAAAGGTTATCATCACTAATACACAAAATAGCCACAGAAACTACTGATCCTTCAGTCTGAAACCATCTGTTTCCAAATAAGCTACAAAAGTGACTTAAGTAATTTTTCAATTGCTAATCAGTTTCTATGTGATAAGTGATTTCCTGAACATTGAAAGGAAAACATGAGAACATAGAATTGCACTGGATGAAGTAGTTTTTTTTACTTGATTTTTTAAGTACTGGAATCAGGGTGGGAGGACACACACACACGCACACACACACACACACACACACACACAC
>NW_007831306.1:0-770 GCF_000696425.1 Galeopterus variegatus
TAAAACCCTCTCAGGTCTTAGGAAGCCAAGCCAAGGATTTGACTTACTCTCTGATTACCTGTGCAAGTTGGGTGAATTCCTCTCTTCTGGAGATCCCCTGAACAGAGGCCCTGGCCAGTCAAAAAGTTACATTCTTTACTTACCATAAGGCCAGGAACCTCATAATCATGTAGACAAGGTATCAGGCCAGTCTTTCCAAGGGGCTTTTTATTGGCTCCATAAAAAGGGTCAACCTCAATTCCTTAAGGCAGTCTGGTCATACCTGAAAACATGATATTCCAGGCAAAGCCTTGGTAAAATAACCGTGTCTCCAATTGTGACCTGTTACAAGAAGAACAGATTCTTATTGAACTTATGCAAATAACTATATTGCCATAAAATAACAATACTCATGAATAGAATTAAAATCCTGGAGGGATCAAGTAGAGAGAAAAGTAAATGTTTTAATTGTTGCTCTTAAATGTATACTTTTAGCAAGCTGTTATACCTTAAAAGATTTTCTTAAATTTGGAAAGCAAAATATTAAAAGAACCAGCTATGTTTCAAAGTAAAGAAATTGTAAAAACCCATAATTTTTTTTTATCAGTTAATTCAGTTCTAAGTAATTAACTTTTGTTCTTTTGACTTTGGTTAGCAATTTTATACACCCATCAGTTTCTTCATTAGAATTTTGGAAATTTAGTCCAATGGTATAAACTCAAAGTTGTAAGGAACCTGTATCTGTTGGTTTTTTCCCTGAATTATTTTTTTAAGACATAACACTTTAAAAT
>NW_007831307.1:0-770 GCF_000696425.1 Galeopterus variegatus
CCCGGAGTCTGAAATTTGCTGATTGTACTCCTGTGATGTACCTTAACATGATTTCTGTTCTCTGTTTTTCCTGTAAATTTGTAGTAAACCTAGAGATTTGATTCAATTGACTAAATATGATATATATATATATTTTTCCCAAGAACACTTTATAGGCCAGTGTGTACTTCTATCAGGAGGTAGATATGTATAATATCAGATTGTTTCTCTCTTTGTCATGTTACTAGCTGTTGATGATCATTGCCTAGCCCTGTATCCATTAATTCACTAAGGTTTACAAAATTGTGCTATTCTAGTGCTCCTGTGTTAATTAGCCAGAATTATTCTATGAAGAGAAAGTTCACTTTGTCAACTGTTTGGTTACTCTTAGATACAGATTGTATAGGAAAGATACTATTTTATTCCTTATGCTATTCTTTCCCTTTATTTACAGTTTTCAAAATAATACTGGTTCTCTAACATTTTCGAAGATGACCAGTAGAATTTTTTAAGTGTCTTAATGAATTCACATATTTAAATATATTTGGTCCAGTGCAGTTATATTCTTGTTAATGATCAAATTCTCATCTTTGGTCAGTGGGAGTCTCTTCCAGTGGTTTCCTCATTCCTTTTGATATGATCCTAGTAGTCTTTGATAACTTCTTTTCTATCAGATATGACAAAATTTTGCAGACTCATCATACATATTTCCAGCCTGGAGCCTGGAAGTACCAGTTTGCCAAGGAATCTTGGTTCTTTTAGTGATGACCATGGAGTTTTACTTCCTTCAG
>NW_007831308.1:0-770 GCF_000696425.1 Galeopterus variegatus
ATGTATATGTATATGTGTATATAATATGTACACACATACACATTCATATGCTTAAGTATATATTTGTATACATACTTAAAAATATATGTATTTGCATGTGTGTGTGTGTGTTTATTTGCTTATTATAAGCCCCATGAGGACAGAGACTTTGTTTTGCTCACTGCTTTATTTCCAATACTTTGAGCAATGCCTGCTTCTGAACAGGTGCTCATCAATACTTGTTAAATGGATGAATAAATGAACAACCACCACCACCCCCAAAGTGTGGTTCTGAGGATTAAATGAGATTATTTATTTATTTATTGCACTTAGCATAGCACTTGTTATTAGTAGATGATCGATAAACGCTAACCTCCTTTTCTTCCTCTTTCCTCATTTCCTCCACCCTTCTCATTAAATGACAAAAACCTCTTTTATTATTTTACCCTGCCCCCATGAACTCCCTGTTTCAAACGATTTTTTTCCTAAACCAATTAAGCAATAACTTATTCTTTTCTCCCTGCGCCACACAAAGCAAAGACATGGCCAGCCATGCAGTCACATCAGCATCCCTGTAAAGAACTTGACGCTCCATTCAGTAGGAATACCATGATCCCAGCTGTCCCATGGCTACCATGGCAATCCCAGAAATTCTTACAATGTTATCAACACCCAATTAGACCTCTGATTGGTATAAGTGACAAATATTATCGCTTAGCTAATGAAATTCCTGCCCCAAACAAAGAAACTTGACATTTCTAGTTTGTCTGCTTGTGCAGGATTATCAGGGG
>NW_007831309.1:0-770 GCF_000696425.1 Galeopterus variegatus
AATTGCCTTGTGCTCATTTCTTTGTATGTGGGTGGAAGTCACACAGCACATCCTGTTTGCCGCCACGGGATTTTTTTCTCTGGATACCTGTTGCAGCAAACTGATGACTTACAAGCACTGCAGTTACTGTTGAGATCTTGGTGAGGATTAATGTTAATGATCAAGTCCTGATATTAGTCACCCACCACCACCATGTATCATACACTATTATTGTTTATTAGACATATTTTGATTTAATATTAGTATATTTGGGTCCTATTATGGAGTTTTCAGAATACAAAGTAATCCATTAGTTGATAAAATTTTTTAAAAGCCTAATAATTTTCTTTCTGCTAGTGTTTAAAACTGCTATAAAACAAAACAATCATTTAATATTTTACATACATTGAAAATAGAAGAATCTAATTTGTTCATGAGCATTTGCCTTGATTTTAAGTGTAGTTTGTAGGGAAAAAAAACAAAATTAAGCTAATCTGTGCTTACTTGAAAACATTTGAACTCTCAGCTCTGTTAAAAAAATATAATTGATGTTTCATTGTTGTTACTTGTTAATTTGATTATGTCTTTCTTTCATTGATGTTAAGTCCATACAATGAAAAATTTCCAACTAAAACCTCTTTAGAAAAATCCTGCTTCATTTTAATTTTAAGCATTATAGTTAGTGTTTCCCACATTTACAAAAACGGTATTTTTCCTTGTTTAGTCTCAATAAGTATGAAAACCACCTATAACATGTAACAACAGAGAAAGAGAAGCTTTAATATCGTGTA
>NW_007831310.1:0-770 GCF_000696425.1 Galeopterus variegatus
GGGGCAGTCTTTCCCCAATGTAGCTTTTGTTGCCTTTGCCGAATATCAGATGGCTGTAAGACTAAAGGGTGATTTCTGGTTGGAAATCATCATATCAAAGGGATACCTGCACTCCCATGTTCATCACAGCTCTGTTTATAATAGCCAAGATATGGAGCCAATTTAAATGTCCATCAATGGATGATTGGATAAGGAAACTGTGGTATATATACACCATGGGATACTACTCCGCCATAAGAAGGAATGAAATTCTCCCATTTGCAACAACATGGATGAGCTTGGAGAAACTTATGTCTAGTGAAATAAGCAAAACACAGAGGAATAAATACCACATGTGCTCAGTCATAAGTGGGAGCAAAGAAGGAAGGAAAGAAAGACCACAGTGTGTGTGTTGGACTTGCAGAGGGAGCAAACATACCTAGGGATACAAAGTGGAGTGGGGGAAAGTGGGAGGGGAGGGAGGTTAGGGATAATTGGGTGGGGGACATAGGGTACAATCACAATTTGTGTTAATTGGCATGCTGCCAGTATGGATCTGGCTTTCACATCTTGGGCACAAGGAGTGACAATCAACGTTGTATCTCATGAATATTCATAATGAATAAAAAAGGAAAAAATCCACCCTCTTAAAAAAATAAATAAATAAATAAATAGTATAAAAATTTGAAAGTTGTCCTCTAACAATATTAGAGGTATTTTAAAATATATTTTTCTTTTTTCTTTAAATATTAGTAATTGATATTGAAACCAAATTGCATTTTAATATTTTG
>NW_007831311.1:0-770 GCF_000696425.1 Galeopterus variegatus
ATTCTACGGTGGAAAGAGAGGAATTATCCTGCACTAGACTATTGCAGAGTGCGAAATATGGCAAAAAGAGTTGGGGCATACACAAATAACAGGTGTCCACCTCAGGAAGATATATATATATATATATTTTAAAGAAGGGAGTATAGGAAGAAATTTGCATTTTTAAATATCATTTTGATGAGACCACTTGATTTCTTAGCCAAGGCCAGTCCTAATGACTGTGTATGAGGTCATGAGACCCCTGTTTTCTTTAGCTAGCTTTGCATTTTATTTTAGCATGTTCTCCGAATCCAAGTTAGAAGTTCATTAACTCTCATGCCAAGTCTCAAGTCATTTTTTGCTTATATGACATGGCCTTGGAATCCTTTCTTTGCCTTTTTTTTTGTTTCATTCTTGGGCAGTTTGGTAAAGACGTCATTCTTGGGCACTTTGGTAAAGACCACCCACCACCTAAAAGTAGAGTCCTCCTGCTACATGAGAAATACCCTAATAACATAACAATCAGCTATAAGTCTCAGCCCTTTGCAATGTTATTTCTCAGGGTGCATAACATACAAGCAAATGTTTATCACAGCCTACTCCAGGCCAATAATTCAGTTTTCAGGACCCTGGATGTGGTTTGGCCGGAATTTCCTTTTGCTGTGGAATAAAGCACGTGCAATTGCCATGTTACTAAAATGTGTGAAGTATTGTTAATGTGTGGTAACTGTGATGTGCCACCAGATCCCCCTTTAAGGAGGGACTTGTTGCCTGGCTGCTGGAAGTGCTGA
>NW_007831312.1:0-770 GCF_000696425.1 Galeopterus variegatus
TTACTTGTATAACAAACTTCACACAAGATTAAAATGAGCAGGGAAGTTTTGCTAAGACATTTGGCTTTCTTTATTACTCTTAATCCCTTAAATATTCTTACTTCTTATAAGAAATAAGCAGTCGGACAAAATCTTAGTCTTTTCTTTTTTACAGACCCATTAATCAAGTTTTTTGTTGTTGTTTTTTTCTTTGTTTTGGGTTTTTTTTTGTTTTGTTTTGTTTTTTGACAAAATGTCTGAAAGTAGCATATACTCAGCTCTCTGGTTTAGTGTTCCATTTTATTTTTAAGTTTTAATCCTATTAGTGTAAGGACAAATCTACATGCTAATAATCAACTCCTTTGTATGGTTTCATAAAAGCTTAATTATTTCAGATCTTTTCCTTTCACAAGGAAAGGAAATAACCAAGATTATTCCTTTTCACCCTCAGGTTACCATTTGTTCCACGATCTTGCTGGATTGCTCGAGAATCCACTTCCCATAAAGTATTAATTGTGCTCAACAGAGTATGGTCTTCTAGAGAAGGCTGCTCACATTAAGATCAAGGCCTAACGTGGTCTACCAAGCTTTTTTATAATATGGTAACTATCCACTATGCCTTTCACATATGGAAAGTCTGTCACAGGCCTCAGCAGTGCCAGAATTTCTACATGGGAAAGGTGTAGGACTGGTAATCTTGCTGGAAGAGAGGGCATGGGGGACTGGGCCTACAACTATAATTGCACAGTAAGCATGCTGATTTTACTTAGACTGTACATTCTAAAATGGTA
>NW_007831313.1:0-770 GCF_000696425.1 Galeopterus variegatus
TCCACATTAGCGTAATGACCCTCCTTGATGGTATCAGCCAGCCCTTGGCACACTATATAAGTTCTACGACCCCCACACCTGGTGCTGTCCCCCATTTTCAGGGCAGCCCTGGGCCCTGTGCCACTCTGAGCACAGCCCAGCAGATTTCTTTCTTTAATAAAGCTTTAATGGTACCCAGTATCTCGGCTCACTTTCTTTCGATACGGTGCCCAAATGCGGGAAGGGTTTTGGCCGACATTGTGGACGATCCTCTCTCTCTTGGGGTGATTGGCCCTTGGCCACCCTTCCCAGACCTGCCAGAACTGGGTACACTCAGGACTCTCTCTCCTTTTGCTGTTTCAGACCAACACATCCAACACCGGCCGCAATTCAGGGTGAGTCAGTGGGTCTGTCCTGCCTACGTCTATGCTTCCCCCAACTACTCTCTCTATGACTCAGGTCTCTATGAAGCCCAGGCGCCTGGCCGAGGGAACCCTTCTCATGCCCCCAGGAGGACGCTCCTCTACCTAGTCGGTTGGCTTTTCTCTCGAAAAGAAGGTGGGCACCAAAGAGGATGCTCTTTGCTGGCATGCTTTTTCTACCAGGACTGACTGCCCTTTCTCACCCTCTGCACTGGATCCTCACGATCCAAACCTCCATGGTCTACGCCCTTGGGCCGTCTCCTGGCCGATTTCTCGGCCTCCAGGGAGACATTAAAACTACAACGGCTCGGGCCAAGCCCGTGGCGCACTCGGGAGAGTGCGGCGCTGGGAGTGCAGCAGCGCTCCCGC
>NW_007831314.1:0-770 GCF_000696425.1 Galeopterus variegatus
GTTACCATATGACCCAGCAATTCCACTCCTAGATATATACCCAAGAGACATAAAAGCATTCATCTATAAAAAGACTTGTACCCAAATGTTATCAGTATTTATAATAGCCAAAAAGTGGAAACAACCCAAATGTCCATCAATGATAAATGGATAAATGAAATGTGGCATGTCCATATATAATGGAATCTTACTTAGTAAAAAAAGAACAAAGAACATGCTACATTAATGTGGATGAACCTTGAATACATATGCTAAAAGAAAGAAGCCAGTCACGAAAGACCACATATTGTGTAATTCCATTTATATCAAAGGTCCATAATAGGCAAATCTATAATAGAAAATAGATTAGTGATTAGTATTTGGGTAGGGTTGGGAGTAGTAGGAAAGGGAGTAACTGCTAAAAGTTATAGAGTTGCTTTTTGAAATGATAAAAATGTTCTAAAATTTACTGTTGTGACCTTTGTATAACACTGTGAATATACTAAAAAGCAATGAATTAAATATATACTTTAAACGGGTGAACTGTCTGGTATGTGAATCATATCTCAATAAAGCTGTTGGAGGGGAAAAAAACAGCATGGTTGTAAAAAACCTATCATTCTAGCCCAATGACTTAAGAGAGTACTCATACGTAAAAATATCCAAACTTGGGGGGAGAGGACCTATGCTCTCACTCAAAGAAACAAGTTATTTCTATCCTTTAAAAATTTTTATTTCTGGGCCGGCCCGTGGCTCACTCGGGAGAGTGCGGTGCTGATA
Source organism: Galeopterus variegatus (assembly GCF_000696425.1). Classification (NCBI taxonomy): domain Eukaryota; kingdom Metazoa; phylum Chordata; class Mammalia; order Dermoptera; family Cynocephalidae; genus Galeopterus; species Galeopterus variegatus. The sequence continues at coordinate 760 of NW_007831314.1, forward strand.
ACACCAAGGCC
>NW_007831315.1:0-770 GCF_000696425.1 Galeopterus variegatus
TCTGTATGTGGGATCCGAACCCTCGGTGGGAGCGCCACCACGCTCCCAAGCGGCGTACTGTGGCAGTGCGCCACCGGGCCAGCCCCCAAATTTACTAATTTTATTTTTTCTATCAACTCATGTTTGGACCTCTCTAGTGTATTTTTCATTTTATTTATTGTACTTTTTAAAAGGAGAATTTTTATTTGCAATTTGATACTTTTATTTATCCTTTCTATTTATTTAGATTTTTCTACTTTATGAGTAATTGTTGGCATGCTTTCTTTTAATTCTTTATATTTATTTCTTTTAGTTATTTGAACATATTATTTATAATAGAAACTTTGAAGTCTTTTTGCTCAATCCAACAGCTGGGTCATTCAGAGACAGTTTCTACTGACTTATTTTTTTCTGCCTTGTAATGATCACATTTTCTTTTTACTTTGCAGGTCTTGTAAACTTTTGTTGACAACTATACATTACATAAAATACATGGTAGACTCTCTGCATTTTGTATGTTCCACTCTGTTGGACACTGTCAGTCATTTTTATGAAGCTGGTGTTCCAAGTAACATTTTCATCACTGCTTTATGCAATTTCTAGTTGCTCCACATATTCACCAACACCTGATATGGTTTACCTTTTTATTGCATCCTTTCTGGTGAGCTTTTATTGCATCCTTTCTCGTGAGAGTATAATGACATATCTTGTGGTTTTAATTTTTTCCCACATATCTAATGAAGCCAAGCAACTTTTTATTTTTCCTTTTTGTGGAAAGCATTTTGATAGCT
>NW_007831316.1:0-770 GCF_000696425.1 Galeopterus variegatus
CATTATTTCTAGATGTGATGGACTTAATGAACCCATTGTTTCTAATGGTTTTTATAGTTTTTGGATACCCAGAAGTACCTTGTATGGGGATCTAACTCTGTAGTATTCAACTTTTAAAGGGTTTACTTTTGCTTTCTTAAAGCACTGAAAATATGCTAAATTTAAGAGAACTGGGCATGAAAAGGACTTTGGTCCATGGCTATAACCTAAATATTGTGCCCTGCTGTTGTTCCTGTGAATGAGTAACTGGGATAAGGAGTGTTCATTCATTTATTTTCTTACTAAATTTGCTTAGAGACAATTATGATTATGGTCTTCTTCCCTGTCTTGCAAGGTGATGGCTGTTAACTGATGAAATTCAAACAATGCATCAGGTTTATATTTTTCTTTCCCCTTTCACCTGCATTTCAGGATATCAATGCTTATAATGGTGAAGAGCCCACAGAAAAGTTACCTTTCCCCATCATCGATGATAAAAATCGGGACCTTGCCATCCTGTTGGGCATGCTGGACCCAGCAGAGAAGGACGAAAAGGGTATGCCTGTGACAGCACGTGTGGTGAGTTGTAGAATCCAGCTTGACTGATCGGGCTCTGTGTCCGTGTAAATGCTCTTGGACCAACTACAGGAAATAGGGAATACCTACAGTTATGAAATAATTGTGCATTGGTGACATCACTGATTATCTATAATGCTGATATGTGGCTGAAGTTTTTAGCTAAATTTTTTAATTGCTTAATTTATTGCTCTTAGAAATCTACAGAAAAATAA
>NW_007831317.1:0-770 GCF_000696425.1 Galeopterus variegatus
TAAGAAAGAAAATGAGAAGTGAGGGTGGGGGTGGGGGAGGAAGGGAAAGAGAGAAGGATGGCAGGGGATAGTGGGAGCTGGGAAAGGAGGTGAGAAGAGGAAACATGTCCTGCTTAGAAGTCTCTCCCCTGCTGGAGAGTGAACGACCTTCCCCGGAACTCCCAGAGCCGGCTCCTGTGGCCTCACTCAATCCTGCCTTGGATTCTTATGGCTGTCTGTGTGTCTGTCTTTCTCCCTTTGCTGGGTAGGAAGCTCCTTGAGGAAGGGATCTTGTCAAATTCCTCATTTTCACCTCCATAGCACCTGGGTCCTGAATCTTAACTTAGTAGGTGCTAAAAAGATATTGGTTGTTGATATAACTTGGAGGAAAAAAAGGTCTCCAAAACTCAGAGAGGTAAAGGGAGAGGCAGCAAGTCTAGTAATATCCAGCTTAATTATACGTTGACGGTGACCTACTAACAAGGTCCCATATGACATAACTTAGAATTAAAATGTAATTATTCTTTAAGATGGATCACATTACCAAGGTTTTTGTATCTTGCTTTTTTTAGCCAGATGTCCCAACTTCCTGTACAGTGTTGCATTTAAGAGGCAGAGAGAACGGAGTTCAAGTTCTGTCTCTACCACCTACTGATGAGTAGTTCATGTAGCCTTGGACCCTGAACCTCAGGTTCCTTTTCTGTAGACTGCTGATAACAATAAAGCCCTCATTTCAGTAGCTGGCAAGACATTATTAAAATTTTATAAATATTTTTAATGGTTTTATAAAA
>NW_007831318.1:0-770 GCF_000696425.1 Galeopterus variegatus
CATAACCATCCAAATCATAGGCATTCCTGAAGGGGAAGAAAAAGTAAAAGGCATTGAAAACCAACTCAAGGAAATAACGGAAAATTTCCCAGTTTAGAGGGAGACAAGAACCTTCTAATCCAGGAAGCCAAAAGATCCCCAGACAGAATCAATTAAAAAAGGACATCCCCAAGACACATTATACTCAAACTGGCAAAGCTGAAAAACAAAGAAAGAATTCCAAAAGCAGCAAGAGAAAAGCATCAAGTCACTTATAAGACCCATCAGACTAATAGGAGACTTCTCTACTGAAACTCTATGTGCCAAAAGAAAATGGGATGATATAATCAAAATACTAAAAGAAAAGAAACATTTCAGCTGTGAATTCTATATCCACCAAAGCCATCCTTCAGAAATGAGGGAAGGGTAGTGTATTTCCCAGACAAACAAAAATTGCAGGAGTTCACCACCACATGCCCAGCCCTTCAAGAAATTCTCAAAGGAGTCCTACATCTGGAGTCTGAAAAACAATAATTACTGTTACAAATACACAAGAAAGAACAAATCCAATGTTAAAATAAAAATGCAACAGATTAAAATTGGAAATCAAAACCAGGCAAAAATCTGGAAACTATACAAATACATGGAAGCTGAACAACAGGCTCCTGAATTACGTATGGGTTCAAGAAGAAATTAAAGAGGAAATAAAAAAATATTGAAACTAATGAAAATAAAGACATATTATACCAAAACCTGTGAGATACTGCAAAAGCAATACTGAGAGGGAAGTT
>NW_007831319.1:0-770 GCF_000696425.1 Galeopterus variegatus
AAACATTTTTAAAATCATGATAATTCAATTGATAGGTATATTTATACCCCTGTTCTCAGTGGGCCCTTATTCCATGCTGAGCAATGCCCAGAGCATTCCCAAATAATTGCATTTTACAATCTTGATACAGCCACGACTACGACTCCCTTTCATGGTCAAGGAAATTGTAGTTTGGAAAGAACAGGGTGGATTACTTGCTCAAGGTCACATAGCAAGTAGCAGAACCCAAACTCAAATCTAAGTTGGCCTTTCTCCAAAGCCTCCATATTAACCATTTCCTTGGAGCTTCATGTCCATTCCAGGCTCTGGCAGGTCCCCAGAGTGGGATTAGGAGACCCTGTACCTGGTCTGGGGTGGCCACATCTGGCATATTCCCTGGGTCTGTCCTTTTCATGAGGGTGTGTCTTACTTGATTCAAAGGACAAATATGGAGCTAGAATGTGACTAGAACACTCTAGAAACACCCATTATGATCATGGGAGAGGAGGAAGATAGAGAACGTTCTACACCTATCAATTTTTCCTTCCTTTTCTTATCAACTGTTGTCTTTCTTGCCTGCCCATAAATCATATTAGAGAAAAAGACTTACCAATTGCTTCACCAGTACTGTGGATATCTGGTGATACTGTACAGTAAAAGTTTGAGAAGGTTCTAGAGCTCACCATCCCCGGTCCTTTCCTGTGATCTGCAGTCCCCTTAGAGCATGGTAAAGGAAGGCTGCTGGTGCAGAGAGAAAGATGAGCTCTGGGGGAAGGAAGAGTGGGTAATGC
>NW_007831320.1:0-770 GCF_000696425.1 Galeopterus variegatus
ATAAAAAAATGATAATGATAATTAAATTAATTTAAAAATCAAAAAATAAAAATAAATCAAAAAATTAAATTAAAAAAATTTAAAACATATTTCTAAATACTATGCTTCTATGATTTATCAGATTTTCAGTTTTAGACACTTTCTCCCATCACCACCCTGACACATGCTTCTCACAGTGTCTCTAATACAGTTATACTACGATTTTTAGCAAATCAATATTCTATGATTACGTTACTATAATTAAGTAACCTATTCATAACTGTACAACAGAGTTGTGCTTAAATTTTCTTTTTCAATTGATTTTTTTGTTTGTTTTACTCTATTAATAAGTTTTGTTGTTGTTGTTCATTTTTTTCTGTAACCCTCGTGATTCCTTCTCTCCAAGATTCCAGCACACTGTTAAAGTTCTTCTCAATATGATGAACACATTGGGAAATCTATCAGTTTTATTTTGCTTTGTTTTGCCTTGTTTCGTTTTGTTTTCTTTGGTGACATTTTGCTGGAGCCCTCTCTATCCTCTTGCTCCAACCTAGACTGGTGGATCCTAGGGGCAGCTACACCACTGTTTTCCTAGGATTTCCTTTACCTTTATCTTGGGGATTCCCTTTGCCCTTTTCCTGCATCAGATCCTCAGCATTCTTGATTTTACAAGTCCCTCTTTCTTGGTTAATTCTATCCATGGGAAGCTCATCTTGTAATAGCTCAGGGTTCAAAAAACTATGGGTCTGTAGCCAAATATTACCCACCATCTACTTTTGTACAACTCACAA
>NW_007831321.1:0-770 GCF_000696425.1 Galeopterus variegatus
AAAAAAAGCTTGGAAATATTTTGGAAGTACACCTTTTGAGGGTAATGTGAGAGATGGTGCCTGGGCCCCAAAAAAACTTTTTTGGTACCTATGTCGGATAACAGAGTCCTGTGCTAAGGAGACTGATCTAACCCTGAGCTGCCTAATGGAACCGTGTGCAGTGATGGGAAGGTTCTCTGTTTGCACTGTTCGATGTGGCAGCCTGTTGAGCACTTGAAATAAGGAGCTGAATTTTAACTTTTTAAAATCTTAATTAGTTTAAATTTAAGCAGCCATATGTGGCTAGTGGCCTCTGTGCAGGACAGTGCAGGCTGACCTGCCCTTCCTTCTTTCCTTCTTTCCTGAGTAAAGGGAATAAATACAAATTTTGGAATCAGATTAATGAAAGTTCCATTTCTAATAGTAATCTGGGTAAACAATGGGGATTTTCCTTCCTATATGAAAACAGTAAATAATAATACTCGTATGGTTATTTTTAAGATTAATGAGACAAATAATAACAGCTACTTATTATGGTTAGTTTTAGGATTAATGAGATAATCTGTGTCAAGCGTCTAGTAGACTTCCTGCTATCACAGATGACCTGTTGATGATAATAATTATGATGATGGCAATATGCTAATGGTGTGTCCATTTAGTAAATGGGGTGCAAGGAGGTCCTCATTTCTACATCAGTGTCTCATGTGCTAAGTCACATGCTTACTCATTTGAAATAGTAACAGCCCACGTGCTGTTAGTAAACCATGTGTGTACACAGGAGCTTATGAGCA
>NW_007831322.1:0-770 GCF_000696425.1 Galeopterus variegatus
GAACACACCCTGGGTCCTAGGCAGGAGCCAAGGGCAGCCCCCTCCAACCAGAAGCAGGCAAGGAACATGTTGAAAACACCACTTCTGTGCAGGTGGCCCACTACAGACACTGCCACAGCCACAGCTTCCACAAAAGTTGCTCAACATCACAGCAGTAGCCACAGCCACCATACAAGAGGCCCACCAGACACTCAATAGTATTGACACAAGGAGAGTCACCAGCAGAGACCAGAAAAAGAAGAAGGTGTTTCTCTCCTCAAAACCTACTCTTGACTAATAGAAGAAGAAACTGCTCTAAGAGATGACCAGACATCAACATAAAAATACTGGAAGTACAAAAATCCAAGAAGATATGATGCCCCCCCCCAAAATACAATAATTCTCAAATACCAGATCCTATTGAGCATGAAGCCCTTGAAATGTCTGAAAAGGAATTTTAAACAACAACCTTAAGGAAACTCACTGAGATACAAGAATACTCAGACAACATAATTAAATAAGAAAAAAAATCCAGGATATGAGGGATGATATTTACAAAGAGATTAATACCTTCAAAAAGTGTAGCAGGATTCTTGGAACAGAAAGATTCATTCAATGAAATAAAAAACACATCTGAGAGCTTAAATTGCAGGCTACGATAAGCAGAAGAAAGGATTTCTGGCCTTGAAGATAGTCTTTTTGAAATAATCCAGGCAGACAAAAAAAAAGGAAAAAAAAAAGATTTTTAAAAAAGGAAGAAAATCTAAGAAAGCTAGCAGATAACCTTAAGT
>NW_007831323.1:0-770 GCF_000696425.1 Galeopterus variegatus
AAGCAAGTTTAAATTTTAGCAGGCTCAAGCAAACAAACCCAAGAACCAAAAGCTGCAAAACGTCACTTTGAATTTTGCCAAAGCTTGTCAAGTGTTTGTGAATATTTAAATTGTGATGCCTCAAAGATAAACTCTCCTGTAAACAGACTTTTTAAAAAATTTCTAAACATGAAAGGCTCAAAGACAGATGAGGGTGTAGCTCAATTAAAACGCAAAATATCCAAGATTCCACCAACCTCTCTTAATATTACTATAGCAATTATAGTACTGAAAATACTGTCAACATATTTTATCAGTTCCCCACGGTGTTCAGTAATCAGTTACTGAGCATTTTTCATTCCTGCACTGGAGCCTCTTGTGTTTACTCCCTCAGGTGAATGTTTCAGTGGCAATAACATTTTTACACCAACACGTTTATAGCCCTACTGTGCAACAGCACCTTACCTATAGTAACCTGCCTTATCCTTATGTGCACACCTGTGAGGTAGGTACAGTAATTTACAGATGAGGAATTGGAGGTGCAGAGGGTAAGAAACATGCTCAAGGTCCCATGGGTAATAAGTGTCAGAGGCTGGGTTTACACTCATTTGTATTTAATTCCAGAACCTGGGATTATAACCATGTGGCAGTATTGCCTCTTTACTTTGGATACAAATAATGAAACACCTGGAATGCAATAGTTTAAACAAACAAGGGTTTGTTTGTTCTTGTAGCAAGAATTCCAGAGGTAGGTGGTTGTGAGTACTGGTTTAGCGGCTCAATCCTGTCTT
>NW_007831324.1:0-770 GCF_000696425.1 Galeopterus variegatus
ATCAGTGATGTTGAGCACCTTTCCATATACCTGTTGGTCATTCATATGTCTCCTGCTGAGAAATGTCTATTCAGGTTCTTAGCCCATTTTTGGAGGTATATGTGCTTTTGGTTTTTTGCTATTGTTTGAGCTACTTATATATTTTAGATATTAACCCCTTATCAGATATACAGTTTGCAAATATTGTCTCTCATTCCATAGAATGCTTTTTCACTCGGTTGTTCCATAGAATGCTTTTTCACTCAGTTGATTGTTTCTTTTGCTTTGCAGAAGGTTTTTAGTTTGACGTAATTCTACTTGTCAATTTTTGTTGCCTGTGTTTTTGGTGTCATCCAAAAAAATATTTTCCAGATCAGTATTAAGAAGCTTTTTCCCTATTTCCTTCTAGTAGTTTTATGGTTTAAGGTCTTATCTTGGTCTTTAATCCATTGTGAGTGGATTTTTTTGTATATGGCTTAAGGTAGGTATCCAATTACATTCTCTGAATGTGGATATCCAGTTTTCCCAAAATAATTTATTGAAGAGGCTATCCATTTCTTATTGTATGTTCTTGGCACCCTTGATGAAGATCAGTTAACCATAAATAAACTCCCTCAGCTTTTTTTTTTGGCTGTGAAAGTCCTTATCTCTTTCAGTTATGAAGGACAGTTTTTCCAGGTATATTCTTGATTGGCAGGGTTTTTTTTTTTTAACCTTTAATCACTTTATCTATTTTTTCTTTTTTTAGGGGGTGAAGGTAGCTAACTGGTAGAGGAATTTGAATCCTTGAC
>NW_007831325.1:0-770 GCF_000696425.1 Galeopterus variegatus
GTTTAGTGTTGATGTCTTTAACTGCCCATAAAGTATACCATAATTGGGAGGAAAGCCACCCGTTTCTGCCTTATGGGTGGGTGTAGGAGGTAAGATACCTCTGAGCTGGTATAGAGGGTGAGCTGTGGCACGACAGTGACGAAGAAGCAAGGGGTAGTGATATTTGGCCAGATAGAGGTGGAACCTGTTTTTCTGTATAACTTTCTCACACTTTGAATTTCCAAACGTAGGAGGGGTTGGGAGTGCCCTTTAGGGGCAATAAGGAAAGTAGGAAGATGCTAAGAAGGGAATTCATTTCCGCGTATGGGTGGGAGGACTGGAGGTCGGGATAGACGGAGTTTGAGGGGGTTGGTAGGATGAGGGGTGCAGGAATAGCTTTCTTGAGAGGGCTTGGTCTGGACTTTGGGCCCACTTGTAGGTTCCGTGAGATTCGTCGGTGAGCCTTGAGGGCAGGGTTTTAATCTGGAAATGTGGATCCATGGAGTTACTTGGTTGCTTGGTAAAGAAAGTTTGGCAGCTGTGGGGGTGCAGAGAATGACTGGGTAAGGGCCCTCCCACTTAGGAGTTAAAGGACCTTGTGGTTCGGGGGGAGTGTAGAATACTAAATCCCCAGGGTGTACAGGGTTGTTCTGGGAAGAGGTAGGATTGGTAACAGCCAATCCTGATGTTTCCAGAGCTCCACCTGGAGGTGGGAAAGCAATGGGATAGTTAGGTTGGGGGGTATGATTTCTTGTTTAGGGATGATTCCTGGAGGCAGAGGGGATCTGCCA
>NW_007831326.1:0-770 GCF_000696425.1 Galeopterus variegatus
CCCTGAAGGTTTAAAAGGTGGGAACAATCAAGGATTAAAGAAATAAAGGTTAGAATTATACCTTCCACTTTGTAAAAGGTGTAACCTTGAACTTGTATCTCCTCTTCAGTTCGGTGAACAACACTTGCTCATACCATAACTGCATCTTTAAGGGTCTTCAGCTCTTGCAGGTACATAATCACCAAGTTTTCCAGCTTAGTGCATTTTCAAAATGGGTGTAAACAGGTTGACTGACTGTGGCCATGGCAAGTTAACTAACCTCTCTGGATTCCTTTGAAAGAAATTCCAGAGAAGTTGGGAGTAAGGGAGGTGAAGTTTAGACTGCATTACTTAATCTCCAGACTTTTCTCAAACCCTTTAAAATCCATTGTTCTTAACTGAGGATCAAGCCAACCTCTGCATATAACCATTTCCTCTCTGATTCAGGGGAACAAGAGAAATTTTCTGTTAGCTGATGCTCTGCTGTTAGAAATTCATCACAAAGATAGCTAAAACCCTGAAAAAGCTGCAGGAAACCTGCTAGTTTCTAAGAAGACATGTGAAGGCAAAGGAAACTCTTCATTCATCTGGGAAAATCCCAGCTATCAAGGGATATATATTTCATGAGTTGTCATGAGGTGTAAGAGGTACAGAGATCCATGCATTGCCAAAATCTGCCCTTTGTCATTTGTCTCTCCCGCCTTTCAGAGCTTGGGCTGATGGGGGTAGGAGCTCTTCCTTCTAGAGCTGCTGTTCTTCACCTTGTTTTGCTGAGTGAAAAAAAAAAAAAA
>NW_007831327.1:0-770 GCF_000696425.1 Galeopterus variegatus
CTCACTAGATGGGTGACCTTGACCAAGATGATTCTTCTCTCCTACAGTCACTGACAGTCAGAGTCTCCTTAATGATCCCTGCAGAGGTGACCAAACCCCTGAGCCCATATACCTATCTATCACCGACCCTCCTAGTCCTACTACGCACTGACAACACACACCGCACTTATAAACCAAACCACACAATTGAATCCTATCTCACACCTATCGGCCCCCTACTCATGACCACCACCGATGCTGACTAGACTGTCCCAGAGAACAGAGGGTTCTGTCAAGGGGAAGAGGGAAGGTGACTTTGTTGAAACAAAAATCTTCAGTTTAAAACAACTAAAAGACATAATAAAACATTTTAAAGATCTTCTTAAAGGAATTAAAAATCTGAAAAGATCAAGTCATGAGTTTTCAGGTCAAAGTCTCAGTGAAAATGGGATCCCAGGGCTGGCCTGTGGCTCACTCGGGAGAGTGTGGTGCTGATAACACCAAGGCCCCGGGTTCGGATCCCATATAGGGATGGCCGGTTAGCTCACTGGCTGAGCGTGGTGCTGACAACACCAAGTCAAGGGTTAAGATCCCCTTACCGGTCATCTTTTAAAAAAAAAAAAAAAAGAAAATGGGATCCCAGAGAGATAAATGACTGTAGAAGCTGCTTTCTCCCGGAATAGCATTTGCAGATCCAGGCAAATTTGTAAGTTGTTTCTTAACAATCTGCTGGAGCAATGTAGACTGAATTTGTTTTTTTTTTTTTTTTTTTTTTTTTTTTTTTTTTTTTT
>NW_007831328.1:0-770 GCF_000696425.1 Galeopterus variegatus
TTAATAACAATAGATGAGTCTTGGTAAAAACAGTGAGCTTTGTTCATAAGGAATTTTAACTTGTCCTAGTTCAGCACCCCACCCTTCAGCTCTGTGGTTGTCTAGGAAACTACAACCTACAGTCATGATTAAACCCAGCAGCTTGGCAGTAACAGAAGGATTAAAGGTCCTTTGAACCTCATTCCCATAGATCGTCACTATTTGACCTATCTAGTGGTTCCCCAGAATATTCTACTTGCGAGTCTGTCTTCATTTGACTCAATTGAGAGCTCATCCCATGTAAAGAGCATTTTACCTGGAGGTGTTTGTCAAAATCTATAGGCTATTGCTGAATTTTGCAGCTGTATGAAGCAGTGGATAACAGCTAGAGCAAACAATAGGCTAACCGAAATCTTAAAGGAAACACTGGAAAATGAAATACCCACTGGGGCATTGAAAAGTTCTCCCACATTCATGAGGATCTAAAGGGTCATGGGCATGCATGACCAGGGCTGAGTTCATTCTCAGGAAAGACCAGAGAAGGCTATAAGCTCTCACCTGTGGCTGACCATGAGGCTCTTTGCAAGCAGGAAGTGAAGGGCAAAGCTGAGTTGTCAAATGCCTGCCTGAGTGTTTAAGGTGCATCTCAAAAAAACACAAACATAAAGCGTCTCAAAAAAACACAAACACAAAGCCCCTCAGCAAAGGCTGGGAGACGAATTGATTCTAAGCACTTAAGGAAATCTCTGTCTAATAATTAGCTACTCACTATGCTAACTGCACAGAAACTT
>NW_007831329.1:0-770 GCF_000696425.1 Galeopterus variegatus
ACAGAAAAACAAGTATAGAGTTTCCTCAACAAATTAGAAATGGAACCACCATATGATCCAGCAATTTACTTCTGTTTATGTATCCAAAGTAAATAAAATCATTTATCTTGAAGAAATATCATACTCCCATGTTTATTGCGGCATTATTCACAACTGAGATATGTGAACAACACGTGTCCATTTACAGATGAGTGGATAAAGAAAATATGGCATTTATATGCACAGTGGACTATTATTCAGCCTTTAAAAAGAAGGAAATCCTGCCTTTTGAGATAACATGAAATAAACTTGAGGACATAATGCCAAATAAAATGAGCCAGACACTTAATAAGAAGGACAAATACTGCATGGTCTCATGTATATGTGGAATAATAAAAAAAAGTCAAACTCAAAGTAACAGAGAGTAGAATGGTGGTTACCAGGAGCTAGAGGGTGAGGGAATAGAGGTGCTATTGGTCAAAGGATACAAACCTTCAGTAATAAGATGAATAAGGATTAGAGACCTTATGTATTGCATGGTGATCACAGTTAATAATAATGAATTGTATACTCAAAATTTGCTAAGAGAGTAGATTTCAAGTGTTCTCACCACAAAAACAAAAAGGTTAACATATGAGGTGAAAATACAGAGAAAGGATGGTTATCCATGGACCAGGAAGTGGGCTCTCACAATACATTGAATCTGCTGCTGCACTGATCTTGGACTTCCCAGCCTTCAGAACTGTGAGAAACTAATTTCTGTTGTCTATAAGCTACCTAGTTTATGAAAT
>NW_007831330.1:0-770 GCF_000696425.1 Galeopterus variegatus
ACAAGGTGATTAACATATGCTTTCTTCACTGGCAAGGGCCCCAGCATTTTCTGGTGTAAAACTAAGAGCTGGTTTGATGTAATTAATCAGCACAAAGCATACGCCTTTCTGACATATAACACCTTTGATTTTTCTCTCCCCAAATGAAGCAGCTTGCTCCAATGAGAACTGGAATCAAGAAAAACATTCTAGAGGACAAGACCTTCCTCCTCCTGTAGCTCTCTTCAACTGCGGAGAAAGAAAACCCCTTGATGCATACTGTCTCTGGCCTTCCAACTTCAGTCCCTGGAAAGCAACTACAGTACAGTTGGTCACACTTCTGTTTGCTGTAAGTGACATAAGAAACCTCACTATGTGGTAAAGCTCTTTCCAGGGCCAAGGGCAAGAGGCAGAAGGCCTAGAGTCACAGCAAACTAAGTGGAAATCAGTGAAACCTATTAGTTGGAGGATGAAAAGAGAGTATCTGAGGTCAAGAAGAGAAAAGGGGGAAGGAAGCTATGGGAGGATTTATCAGTCAACTGAGGCACACACCCATCAAGGACCTACCTTGGCTTACTCACAGGTTGAAATTCAAAGACATACCTCTTTTCTTATATGGGAAGACAAATAATTCCCAGGAAAACAGATCTGAAGGCCACAAAAATCCCAAACCTGTCTTAAACTACACAAATTTAGCAGCATATTTACCAAATGAATTCCACTTGGTCTGCAGTGGTCAACAGCCTTCATCTAGTCCAGGGGACTCTTAACAGTCCTAAGTGAAACATTCT
>NW_007831331.1:0-770 GCF_000696425.1 Galeopterus variegatus
ACAACTACTCAACTCTGCCATCACACAGTAGTCACTGCTTAACTGTGTTTTCAGTTTTTGCAGTTTCATTTATCTACCATCAACCAGGTCCAAAAATATTAAATAAAAAATTCCAGAAATAAACAATTCATAAGTTTTAAATTGTGTGCCATTCTGAGTAGTATGATGAAATCTTGTGCCATCTCGCTCTGTTCCACCCTGGACGCGAACCATCCTTTTGTCCAGCATTTCCACGCTTTAGATGTTAGTCACTCAGTAGCCCTCTTGGTTATCAGATTGACTATGTGGCATCATGGTGCTTGTGTTCAAGTAACCCTTAACTTATTTAATAATGACCCCAAAGCACAAGTATAGTGATGCTGGCAATTCAGATATGCCAAAGAGAAGCCATAAAGTGCTTCCTTTAAATGAAAAGGTGAAAGTTCTTGATTTAATAAGGAAAGAAAAAAATAATTTTTATTACAGTATATTGTTATAATTGTTCTATTTTACTATTGTTGTTGTTAATCTCTTACTGTGCCTAATTTATAAGTTAAACTTTATCACAGGTATGTATGTATATGAAAAAACATAGTGCATTTGGGTTCAGTGCTATCTGAGGTTTCAGGCATCCACGGGGGGTCTTGGAATTTATACCCCAAGGATAAGGATGGACTATTATAATTTGAAAGCAGCCATAAATAGTAGGCAAATGAATGAGCATAGCTATGTTCTAATAAAACTTTCTTTGCAAGAAAAGTGGCAGGCAATATTTGGCCCAAGGGCCAGAG
>NW_007831332.1:0-770 GCF_000696425.1 Galeopterus variegatus
AAAAATCACTAAGTATTATGACCTTCTGGGGAGGCATAGGGTTAGGTAATGAAAATATCACTAGCTCTGAGATATATGATCTGTGATCATCACAAACTCTATGTAATACTCTGTGTTTAAGTTTCCCCATCCTCACAAATGAAGGGCAGAATTAATATATAAAGCAAATAATCATTCTTAATTTTATTATTCCTGGAGTAACAGGCTACAGTACAGTAATGATTTTCAAGTATAATTTTGGGGCCTGGAAATAGGTGCTGAATTTTTTGTTTTCTGTCAATAAACACATTCTACACTACTTCTAATCCCTTGCCAAATAATAGCACTGTATTTTAGCATTAATGATTAATTCCTATTGGTGATGTTTATAGGTTAATGACTTGATGGCTGGACAGGGAATCCTGTGCAAGTCCACAGGCAAGTGACCTCACCTAGTTATTAATTACCAAAAAGTGAACTGTGCTGTCACAGCAGCAAATAAAAAGAATGAACACTTAGTTATATCAGTCATTTCTAATTTGCCTTTAGGTCAGCTAGAATGCATAAGGGAAAGCACTATAGGAATGCATGTCTAGTGAGAATACCAGAAGTCACGTTGCTTGAGCAATCTCACATTTCACTCTTCTTCGGAGGCTGCTGAATGAGTTAACGACGATGATCCTCATGATCTGACAACAAAATATTACTACTTTTTCAATTAGCACATTGATAAAAGGTTTCACACATACATTTATTCTCCTTTTGTTAGCTAATAGGTTTTCTTATTGGGG
>NW_007831333.1:0-770 GCF_000696425.1 Galeopterus variegatus
TTAAATTTGATTTTTGCTGGTGTGGATTTTCTCTTAAGAGTTATACATTTTTAAAAAATTGGGATTAAATTATTTAGATAAATTTGATAAGAGGTTATTGAAATACATATATATATATATATATATATGAAACAATAATAATTTTAAGTCCTTTATAGTCCCTCAATGGAAATTTTCATGAATGGGATCTAATAATGAATGTGAATTTTGTTTCTGAACACTTTAATAAGTTGGTCTTCTCTCGGCTTTTCGCATAATAGCTCAGAGCCCACCGCGTTTTCATTCTCTTTTCCCTTGGTGGCAGTATTTGTATCACTGTGTGGCAGGAAGACTAGCCACACAGTTAAATGGCTAACGCGGGGTTGCCATGGACCTTAGTGTCAAGGCACACTGTGACAGGTTCGCGATGGCCAGGCCACGTAAGTCATTCAATCTTGAAATAAGACCACCACGCGGTCTACACACCATGCTAGCTGTGCCATGGCCTTCTCAGAGGTATAAAAATATGGACACGTAATTACTGAGGGAAATAAAAGAACATACTCTTTAAAATATCTCCCATTTTCCTACAGAACAGTGGGAATTTTAAAAATGCAATTATTTACTCTTTCTCACTCAAAAATTTTTCTTTAAAACGGTTTTTGGGAACAACTCTCTTTTCATCATTATAGTAAAAAGATCTAGTTTAGTGTAATGCAGAATTTGAATTTAAAGAAAAGTAGTTATCCATCAAAGCCTTATTCCTACAGAATATCTCATTTTTACAGTTT
>NW_007831334.1:0-770 GCF_000696425.1 Galeopterus variegatus
CTGTGGATTGAATGTCCCCCCAAAATTCATCAAAGTTTAAATTGTGTTCCCCAAAGTTCCAAGTATTGGAAACTTGGCCCCCACTGTGACAGTGCTGAGAGGGTGGGAAATCCTACTGTGATGATTAAAAAGCAGGACCTTGCGGAGGTGATTGGATTGTAAGAGCCACACTCTAGGTCACAGGCATGGTTCTGAGGGCTTTAAAAGGAGATCACATGAGAGTGTCTCTCTCTCTCTCTCTCTCTCCCCCCACCATTCCTCTCTCTCTCTCTTTCTCTCTCTCTCTCTCTCTCTCTGTTTCCACCATCTCACAATGTGATACCCTGTGTTGCTGTAAAGCCACCACAAACAAGATCCTCACCAGATGTGTTCCCCAGACTTTGGACTTCCCAGCCTCCAAAATGTAAGCAATAAATTTTGTTTTCTTCCAAATCATCCGATTTGGGTATTTATGTTATAAGCAACAGAAATGGACTAATACAACTAGGTAAAGAAGGAGTCAGGGAGAACCCTCTTGGCAGACCTCAAGTAGGCTCTGAAGATGAAGGAAACCTGAACTACTTTAGGAGTAGAAAGAAAGTCAGTGGCAGTATTAATAGGACTAAGGGCAAGTGTGGCATTGGATGGGGTGGGAGAGATAGATACCACCAAAAGCATACAGGCCTTCTAGAATATGTTAAGGATTTGGGTCTTTACAGAAAGAATAATTGGAAGAAATGGAAGTATTTCAGTCATCTTAGTATACAAATGAGCATACAGACTATACAATG
>NW_007831335.1:0-770 GCF_000696425.1 Galeopterus variegatus
TCCTTTGCTGTGCAGAAGGTTTTTAGTTTGATATAGTCCCATTTGTTTATTTTTTCTTTTACTGCTTGTGCTTTTAGGCTCATGTTCATAAAGCCTGTGCCGAGACCTAGTTGCTGAAGTGTTTCACCTATATTTTCCCTTAGTAATGTTACAGTTTCTGGTCTTATACTTAAATCTTTAATCCACTTTGAGTTGATTTTAGTGTGTGGTGAGAGGGGAATATGTAGTTTCATTCTTCTGCATATGAATATCCAGTTTTCCCAGCACCACTTGTTGAAGAGACAGTCTTTTCCCAAATGTAAAAAAAGGAGTGGGATTATAGCAAACTAAAAAGCTTCAGAAGCATGGCAAAAGAAACAACAGTGTTAAAAGAAAACCAACAGAGTGGGAGAAAATATTTGCAAAATATACATCTGACAAAGGATTAATATCCAGAATATACGAGGAACTCAGACAACTTGACAACAAAAAACAAGTAACCCAATTAAAAAATGGGCAAAAGAGCTAAACAGGCATTTCTCAAAGGAAGATATACGAATGGCCAACACACACATGAAAAATTGCTCAATATCCCTCAACATTTGGGAAATGCAAATCAAAACCACACTGAGATACCATCTTACACCAGTTAGGATGGCTAATATCCAAAGACTGTGAATAATAAATGTTGGCGAGGTTGCAGAGAAAAAGGAACTCTCATACACTGTTTGTAGGACTGCAAAATGGTGCAGCCTCTATGGAAAATGGTATGGAGGTTCCTCAAACAATTC
>NW_007831336.1:0-770 GCF_000696425.1 Galeopterus variegatus
GCTTATGAATGGATTAATTAAATGTGGTACAGACTATGGAATATTATTTGGCAAAAAAAAAGAATGGAATACCATTATATATTATAACATGGATGAATCTTGAAAACATACTATATGAAAAAGGTCACTTATGACGGACTACATATTCTATGATTCTACTTACATAAATTATTTAGAATAAGTAAATTCATAAATCAGTGGCTGCCAGGGGCTGGGAGAGAGGAGAAGAGGGCACAGGATTTCTTTTGGAGATGTCAAAAAAGTTCTGAAATTAAGTAGTGGTGACAGTTGCACAACTTTATGAGTATACTAAAAATTACTGAATCGTATGCATAAAAAGGGCACATCTTGTGAAATGTAAAATATATCACAATAAAGCTATTCCGAAAACAAACAAAAAAGACAATTAAAGACCCCATTATGAAAAAAGGAAAAATCAGTCAAGTGAAAAATTAATTCAACTGAAGAAATGGACTCAAATTTCAATTGTTCTTGTCTCAACAACACAAATATGTATTTGCTGAAAATATTGTTGTTCGGCATAATGAAGATGGGGTTCAAAACATACAGGACATGTTAGGTGGAAATAATTATATAATTTATAATTTTTTTCTTGTAACTGATGAGAGCATAGTTATAAATAATAATCATACAGCCAGCTGTGCTTATTCACGGAATCAAACAGGTGTTGTTGGTTTGGGTTTTTTGTTTTTTTTAACATGAGCAAAGAACTTTTGGACACGTGCCCATGTCAGATACAACATCAGGGA
>NW_007831337.1:0-770 GCF_000696425.1 Galeopterus variegatus
AGAGCCATGAGCTACCACACTGTCTGTGGAAAAAAGATAAATCTACTCTTCAAGGATTGAGAACAAAAAGAACTGACTGCAGTGGTGGAAGCTTTCTCTCCATTTACACTTTATTGAAACTTGCTTTGCGATGTGAGGCATGATATCAGTTTTGTGATAACGGCACTAGGTTACCTGAATGAATGAGGAAAGAGCTTGTTTTAGGCTCGGAAGTGCAAGTCACAAAGGACCTGGAGCCAGGGGGAGGAGGAGAGGAAGGAGGTGATCATGCCAGTGACCTTAACAGAAAAGGAGGGAGGAAGATGGGTCAAGTTCAACAAGCCCTGACCGAACAAATGCCTGCCATCACAGGCCAGGTGCTGGGGACAGAAACAAAGCTGTGACCTCAGGAGTTTGGGAGAGATATTTGTGATGGATGATGTTGGAGGTGAATAGCAGATGGGCCTTTCAAGCAGATGGGCCTGAAATCTAATCACTGCTCTGGCTCTATGATCTGTCACAGGCTGAATACCTTGCTGGGTCCCATTGCTGCGTGTTCAAAATGGAGATAGCCATACAGATCATAAAAGGTTGCAATGAGGTTTTGAGATAATATGGGTACAGTATCTGCAACACAGTAGCTAAAGGTCATTATCATTATATCACGGTGTAGGATCTGATTGACAAGTAATTTTCCGTATCATATTATTACAGCTCCACAAAAGGAGTTGCTCATTAAAGTGAACACTGGTCCTGTCCTCTCATTATTTATTTATATACTTACTTACTTA
>NW_007831338.1:0-770 GCF_000696425.1 Galeopterus variegatus
TCGGATCTTGGACCTCTGATTCAAGTCTCATAAGGTTTGTGTGTTCTGCACCTCGCTATCATGGCGTTTTCCCACTCTGTGTACACTAGATGGGGCTATTGAGCCTTGCAATGGGTTCCTGCAGGGTGTGTAATTGTTGTTTGTTCTTTCTTTATTTATTTCTGAGACTCTGCCTCCTTTTGCCGGACCCCTCCCCACTCTGTGTGCTCAGAACAGGGCTGAGGCGTGTCTTCTACAAACCTTGTCTTTCAGTTGAGTCATCAAAGTTGTGTCCTGCCCCTCCCTGCCCAGCAGGTGTCCAGTCTCCCCCACTGCCGGAAGTGAACTCCTCGGGGGAGGGTCCCTCAGCACACAGTTCCTCTTTAACTCCCCCCAGCATGGGTCGGCCCTCCGGGAGAGCTCTCTATTAGCTTCAATGTAGCTCGATAGCACTCCAGCTCCCCTCTCCCCACCAGAAATCAGTTAGGGGTTCTTCCAAACTGAGGCCCCCAGAGATGGAATCTGCCTCCCGGAAACAGGGAGTTTACCTGGGGCCAACGCCCAGGGTGTGGTGGAGAGACAATCTGGGCGGGCTCCTCTTCCCTGCCCTCCCTATGCTGGCCAGGGGCTCCCCACGCTACCAGCCCTTTCAGAGATCCGTGGGGAGAGTGGGATTGTATGCCGGTCCACAGGCCCCAGGGTGCCCTGCTTTCAGGTAAGCAAATGGCATGTCTCAGTGTGGAGCCGCGCCAAGCAGAGATGGATGGCCTGCCTGCACTAAGCCGGCCGTC
>NW_007831339.1:0-770 GCF_000696425.1 Galeopterus variegatus
TGACCCAATGATCCCTTCTAATGCTGGAAAACTGGAAATCCATATATAATTCCAGAAACGGGGGCATAATCTGGAAGACAAGAACTGTAAAAGTGAAGAAGAGATTTTGTGGATGTTACAAATGATCCGAACTAAGACAGAAAAGCCCCTTGAACTCTCTCTAGATTTTTAAAGTTTCAAAAAGTAAAATAAACTTCTCCAATGCAGTGGATTCCTGCACATCAGCTGTAAACATCAGTGAACACACCTTTCTTGGAGTCCCGCACAAGGGGTGATGGGAAATCAAGCTACAGGGGGCAGGACCGTGGGGGCTCAGCCACATGGAGAAGTGGGAATCTTCTGAGGCAAAGCGGCGTGTCTGAACTGGAGAGTCACATGACCCTATCTGTCTTTAGTTTTCTATCACTATTTGACAAACTACCATAAATTTAGCAGCTTAAAACAATACCCACTTATTAATTAGTTCCTAGTTCTGCAGGTTGGAGGGCCAGCAAGCTATGGCCCGGTTCTCCGCTCAGACAGAAATCAAGACGTTGGCCACTGCATTCTCATCTGCAGCTTGGGGTCCTCTTCCAAGTCATTCACATTACTGACAGAATTCAGTTCCTTGTGGCTGTAGGATTGAGGTCCCTGGTTCCTCGCTGTCAGCTCCTGGAGGCTGCTGACATTCCTCGTGGGGCCCTCCATCATCAGGCTGAGCATCGAGGCATCAGACTCTCCTCTGACTCCTGCTACTCCTGCCAGCCAGAGTAAACTCTGCTTTGAAAGTG
>NW_007831340.1:0-770 GCF_000696425.1 Galeopterus variegatus
TGTGTACCTAGCTCTGTGTGACACTGTACAGATTATTTAACCTCTTTTATCCATATATTCAAAATTCTTTTTATTGTTGAAAGTAATTGAGATGATATATGTAAAGTCCTTAGAGAGGTTTTCAATAATTATTTTGCAGATAATTTAAAGAACAGAAATATGCAGAAAATGCTTAGAACACACAACTGTTTTTGAGCATTTTCTTTCTGATACTTTAAAAACAACATATGCATTTGTTAATAAGTAATATAGATTGCAACCATCTATATATATGCACACCATAGGAAATTTTACTTGAAAAACATTATTGATGGTCTTTAGATTTTTATGTGTTTAAAATAGCAAAAAAATTTTAAACACAAAATTTCAGAAATTTTATTTAATTAGTCTATGTTTTTATATTTACTCATAGTCTAAAGTAATTTTTTTCTATGTTGAAAGAGGAATAAAAATTATTGAAAAGTGATATGGATTGTGTCCCCCAAGTTTTATGTATTAGTAGCTTGATTCCCATTGTGACTGTTAAGAGGGTGGGAAATCCTATTATGGTAATTGAGAGGTGGGGCCTCAAAGAGGTGATTAGATTCTGAGGATCATGCCTAGTGAAGGGATTAATAATGGTGATCAGGTGTGTGGTTCTAAGGGCTTTGAAAGGAGAGTGCATGAGGAACTACCTCACTCTGCTCTGCCATTTTCTGTTATGTGAGACCCCTGGGTCACTGTCACCAGCACCGAGACCATCACCAGATATGTTCCCTGGACTTTGGACT
>NW_007831341.1:0-770 GCF_000696425.1 Galeopterus variegatus
ACAGTATATGTTTGGAAGCAAAGTAATTTTACTTTATTCCATAAGAAAACACAGAATGCCAGACAGGTACTATAAGTGACGTGTTTGGACTATAAGATGCATCTAATGGAGAACATAGTGACAGCATTGTTATGGAGAAAAAACTACCAATGCACTCCGAATAAACCTCGAAGGTTCATTTCAAAAATCATTGACTCCTATAAATTGAAACCATAAAAGTATTATTTTAGAACTTAAAATAAAAATAGAGGTTAATTGAAATGTATAATTCCTACATATTTTATTGCAGAAAACTTTAGGCAAGTTACATACTGAAGCTAATCTCTCTTGGACACCAGAGGAGAAACTCAGTTGTGGATATTTTATCTATTTATGTATGTATGTATACCACCTGGAGGGGGGGAAGGTGTTAAGTGGAATATCTTCTTCTGTCTCTGGGAATTAAAATTAACCCTAATTCTCTTATTGTAGTGATAACTACGTGTCGGTGATCCAAAGTTCATAGAACAATTGAAGTGAACGATCGGGATAAGGCAGAAGGGGTATGTCTGCCAAGCATCACTTCAGTCATGTGCCTGGGAAATATGAATGGGGCATATACAATGTCATATTTCCTGAAAGATGTCTCTGGATCAGGTTTCCTTCTCTTTTGAATTGCAATTCAAAGACATGTGGGCCCCAATTTCCTGGAACATGCCTGACGAGGGCTCAAGGCTGGCTGCAGTAAAACCAGCTCTTGGAAATCCTTCCAGGTCAGTGTTATTCTTCTA
>NW_007831342.1:0-770 GCF_000696425.1 Galeopterus variegatus
ACAAATCACCAAGCACTACTGCCATGCTTAACCAAACTCCCATGTGAGAGGAGGGAAAAAAACAGCTAGATACACACTAATTTTCACCATGAGAATTAAATGTCTTTAACTATTTATCTGGGAGCATGATATCACACAGGACTGCAGACTACACTTTTAAAGAGAGAAATGTCCTTTCAACTTTCTCTTTTATCTTAATACACCAACTATGTTTCCTATGCCATAATCTGCTAAAAACAAAAATTCTTAAACATTAAAAATCACACGACGAGCTAGGATAATGACATAATACTGATTTTTTTTTATTGTTTTGATAGCTACTTTCGGAGTTGCTACTTGATACATGCCTCATCCTCCTTAAAAATCCTTTGATAAGTGGCAAAGCAATGCCAAGCAAACAAAGCAGACACAGTGTGCTGGTGGTTTTCAGCTCCTCATCACAACCAAGTAACAAGTTAGGTCTATTGACAAGGATAAGAAATGAAATGAGAGAATGCAAATGGTGTGTATGTTCATATTTTCTATAAATGTTTAGTTTAAAATATTTTTAAAGTAATCTATTTTTGTTTATTCTCTTCACAAAGAAAAAATCCATCTGAGAGCTAATGATTGCTCTCAGAAACACGTGTTAAGGGAAATGAGTAACTCACTCCACTGCTCTAATAGGCAGCATGTCCAGAACCTAATCCCCAAATGGTTAACTCAGGGCAGCAGTCTCCTTACTATTCATTTCCACCAGCCTAAGATTCAGGAGTGTTTTTCAGACAATT
>NW_007831343.1:0-770 GCF_000696425.1 Galeopterus variegatus
CTTTGCAATCTATAATATTAAAATAATGTAAAATAAAATACAGAACGTGTTTCAAGGAAAAATTTTCCATACCATAGAATCTACTCTTATCATAATTTTTAATATAAAAGTAATATTGTAATTAAATTAATTCATTTTCTTTCTTTACAATGGGCTCAGGTATTTTAATTATATTTTATATATGTTTTAAATACCTATTTTATTTTGCGTCCAATAAAGTAAGCTGTATGAATTACCTCATATTACATTCATTTTTATTGACTTGGTGAAATCACTGTTTATTATTCATGCTAACTGTAATAATATGTAACAAATACCGCAGAAAAGAAAAATATTCATTAATAATATGTTGGAAATTCAGAAAGAGAGAACAAACCGAAGTATACTAGAGATGGGGGTAAGAAAGGAAGGAGGTTTGGGAAGCGATAGGATCAGGTAAAGGGCATAAAGAAATATCACAATTTGTAAGAATGAATATGCTAATAATAAATAAATTTAAATTAAAAAACAAACAAAAGAACAATTTTAATTAATTTTCAACATTTACTTTTTTCCCATGAAAATTAAGTCTGTATAAAGTAGATATTCTATACTTAATAGAGTTTATTAACAATAAGGCGTAAAGAATGCTGTGTGGAGGTTGGAATTTATAAAGAAATTCTGTTTTATGCTATGTTTAACTCCATGTCAGTCATCAAAAAAACTCTGAATAAGAAAAAACTCACATATGAAACTTCATAAATATCTATCTTTATTGTGTCATAGAGCAT
>NW_007831344.1:0-770 GCF_000696425.1 Galeopterus variegatus
GTGGGAGCATCTTTAAAATTGTTACACAGGAAGAAGGACCTGCTTTTCTCTGCTGGCTTCATTCTCAAAGATGTTCTTTCCATGCAACAAAAGTTCCATATATCCAGCATCCTCTCAGCCTGGCAACCTCAGTGGAGAGACTTTTTGTTACACAGGAAGAAGAGTATAGAGTGCTGGGCAGCCACGGGGTGAGCTCTAGTGGAATTGATTTAGCCTGCTCAGCATCTATTTTCCTTTTTCATAGTAACAGCACCCTGGTTTTCCTTTGGGAGAATCCACCCTTCCCCACTTTCAGTCTGTGTGGATGGGTAAGGCTGACCCTGGCTCCCAGACGGCCGTGAAACCCAGGTCGAGGCAATCAGCATATCCCATTCCCAGCCTTATGATTATACAGAGATGGGCAAGTTACCCAATCAAGCCAGTGAGAGACAATCTGGGCTTTTCCCCAAACCCTTAGGAAAGAAAGTCTTCGAGAATGGAGCCAGCAGAGAAGAGCAGGACCAAGCAATGGGGACATAAATTAAGCCCTTGTGATGTCATCTGAGACCAAGAATCTAATCATGACCAAAGCCAGATATAACTCCAGAATTTTCATTAGTGAACCAATAAATTCCTTTCTTAGTTTAAGTGAGTTTGAAATGGATCTTTGTAACTTTCACTAAGAGAGCTCTAATACAAATTTCTAAGGGAGCAATTTTTTACTGTTTTTTTTTTATTGAATCATAATTGATTATACATATTTTGGGGGTTCAATGCTGACATATGTTGAT
>NW_007831345.1:0-770 GCF_000696425.1 Galeopterus variegatus
AGAAGAAATTAAGAAAGTAATCTCATTCACAATAGCTATCAAAAATATGAAATACCCAGGAATAAATTTAACCAAGAAGGTGAAAGACTTCTACAATAAAAACTATAAAACATTGGTGAAAGAAACTGAAGAAGACACAAATAAATGGAAAGATATTCTATGTTCATGGGTTGGAAGAATTAATATCATCAAAATGTGCATATTACCCAAAATAATCTACACTTCAATGAAATCTCTATCAAAACACTAATGACATTCTTCACAGAAATAAAAAAAAAAAATCTTAAAATTAGTATGGAACCACAAAAGAACCCATCTAGGCAAAGCTACCTTAAACAAAAAGAACAAAATTGGAAGCATCACACTTTCTGACTTCAAAATATACTAGAAAGCAATAGTAACCAAAACAGCATGGTACTGGCATAAAAACATATAAAATAGACCAGTTGAACAGAATACAAAGTTTAGAAATAAACCCATGCATTTACAGCCAACTGATTTTTGACAAAGGTGCCAAAAATATACACTGGAGAAAGGATAGTCACTTCACTTAATGGAGCTGGGAAAATTGGATATCCACATGCAGAAGACTGAAACTAGATCCCTATCTCTTACCATATACAAAACTCAACTCAAAATGGATTAAAGGCCTAAGTTTAAACCCATAACTAAGGAACTATTAGAAGAAAACAAAGGGAAAATGCTACACGAAATAGGAGTGGGTAGCACTATTTTGAACAAGACTGTAAAGTCACAGGCAACTCTAGCAG
>NW_007831346.1:0-770 GCF_000696425.1 Galeopterus variegatus
GTCCCTGGAGGATACAGCAATGCATGATGACAAGTACATGGGCTATGGAATCCAGATATCTCTGAATGAATTGCATTTATGTCATCTACTAGCTGTGTGATCTTTGGCAAATGCCTTCACCTCTTGAAGCCTTGGATTCCTCAGCTATATAATGAAGCTAAGGATACATACCTTACAGGGAATTATAAGAATTCAGTGGGATCATGTATATAAAAGGCCTATCCCAGTGCTTGACACTTGTTAGGTCCTCAACAGTGTTATTATCAAGAAAGTAATTACAAAGTATATTATAAAATTGAGTCTGTTCGATATTTTGATAGATGGGTGATCTTTATTCAGTTGATGTAATATCACTGTCAGAACATAAGGCCAGTATATCAGAATACCAACCTGTGCAACGCAGAAAGTCTCAGCAGTGAGCTTTTGTATTAATACTATCAGTAATAACAGTTGATATTTACTGAGTCTTTATTATGTGGCAATCACTGGGTTAAGTGCTTTATCTGCATTATCACATTTAATCTCAACAGCAGTTCTCTAATTTGAGTATTATAATCTCCATTTTATTGAGAAAGAAACTGAAACTCAGGGAGGAGAAATAAATTGCTTGAGGCTACATAGCTCTTAAGTGTTATCAGTGGACTGGCATCTAAGTCTGGTCTGCTTCCACAGTGCAGGCTCTAGCCACCAGCTTATACCACCTCTTAATTACCTGCAGGGTCTGAAAAACAGAGAAAGAGAAGCTCTTGTTAAATAGACTGACCCTGGGC
>NW_007831347.1:0-770 GCF_000696425.1 Galeopterus variegatus
TGAGAAGACCGCAGACCCTCAGCAGACTCCTGGCAGTAGCAGCAGCTGGTGCCAGAGTGGTAACAGTAGGAGGTGCACTTGCCCCAAAGGAAGGTAGGCCACCAGTAGCCCCAGTGACATCTGTCTTAGACCCACTGACTCTGACCTGGGCAGGCATTGTTTACAGGGGGGCATGTGAGCCAGCAGGGGCTCAGAGCCAGGACGGGGTTCTACTGGAGCCAGGCTAGGATGTTGCTAATCCTCTGGCTGCCCTACAGGTGATGATGACCTTCTCTCCTGGGACACAAGAAGGGGGCCTGCAGATGGGATCCATACAACCTCTCTCTGGCATTTAAGTGGGCAACAAACATGAACATCCCAAGCCAAGCATTGGTTTCATACCAATTCAAACCACCGTGCAGTTCATTCAGTTTTATACAAATCCAATCAGAAAGCAAAAGAGGCTAAAAACTGCATCAAGAAATTGCTCACAATTAGTGCAAGCACACTGAGGATGCAGCCCGAGTCCTCCTTCCTCACCATAGAGTCAGAACAGCAGGAGGAAGAGCTGCTAAGTTGGTCCCCATGTTCATGAAGTTCCTCCCAAGGTGGATCTTGCTCAGAGAGGGTGAGGATGGTGCATTTGTCAGCTCAGACTGCTATATCCAAATACCCTGGCTGGATGGCTTTAACAACAGAATAATTATTTTTTCACATCACCAAGTTGTCGCAGGGCCTTTCCATTCTGTGCTTTTGGGGGTGGGGTGAAAGAGAGAGAGTGAGAGAGAGAA
>NW_007831348.1:0-770 GCF_000696425.1 Galeopterus variegatus
CTTCCCTGGCAGCCTAGAGAATTTAAATTCATTCTTCAATACTCAGCTCAAAGGTTACCTAACCTGGCACTTTCCTCTCCCCTCCCCTCCCCCACTCTGGGTAGGCAGAGTTCTAAAATGGTCCCCAAGACTCCCTCCCTCTGGTGTACACTTCTTATATAAACCCCTCTCCTTGAGTGTAGGCAGGACCTGTGAGTATGATGGGATATCACTCCCTTCATTGTGGCAAAAGGGATTTTGCTAATATAATTAAGGTCCCTAATCAGTTAATCAACTAATTAACTAATCAGCTAAGTTGATTAACTAATGAGTTAATCAAAAGGGAAATTATCCTGGGCAGATATGACCTAATCAGATGAGCCCTTCGAGAGAGACTGGGACCCTCCCTGAAGTCAAAGAGAATCTCCTGCTGGTCTTGAAGAAGTAAGCTGACATGTTATGAGAGGGACTCTGGAAGGGGCCACCTGACAAGAACTTGAGGGCAGCCTCTACTTGATGACACCAGTCCTTGTGACAGCTAGCAAGACAACAGGGACCTTAATCATACAGATGCAAGGAACTAAATTCTGCCAACAACCATGTGAGCCTGGAAGAGGACCCCAACCTCCAGAAAGGAATGCAGCCCAGCAGACACCTTGATTGTCACCTTGTGAGAGGTGACACCTAAGCAGAGGACCCACATAAGCCATGCCTAGACCCCTGACACATAGAAACTGTGAGATAATAAAGGATCATTGCTGTAAGCAGCAAGCTAAATTTGTGGTAATTTG
>NW_007831349.1:0-770 GCF_000696425.1 Galeopterus variegatus
CAGTTTCCTCTTGTGTAAAATGGGATAGTATTAGCACCCATCTCCAGAGTTGCTGAAAGGAGTTAACGTATAGTTGAAACTGTTTGGCACATGGCAAATGCTCATGTGTTTGCCATCATTACTAAATCGTTGTTTTTGAAAGGAAGAAAGCATTCCTTTCTTCTGTGGTTACTTAGACTTATTCTGAGTTTCATTTTATAAATAAAAACTAAGCAGACTAAAAGGAAGAGTCGTCAAATGCTTAATTACTCAACCAAACTCTTTCTGGGAAAGGCCAGATTGTTTTTGTAAAATAATTCATATCTGATTAATCTATTAGAATTTTTGAAAATTTGTGGACAAAGAAGAATCAGAGAAATGGGGTTAATCTACGTGCAGTTTTTAAGAGCCTTGGAAGTCTTCATGCCTTTGGTTGTTAAAGAAATGCAAATATCATTCAGTTGGAAGAATATTTCATCACTCATTCATCCATGAAATTAATTAATTAATTAATTAATTAATTGTCTATCCAAATTAATCAATCAATCAATTAATTAATTAATTGTCTATCCAAGCCACAAGCATTTCCAGAATGCTTGGGACACTGTCCTAGGCTCTGGGATACAAAGACAAATAATCCATTGTCCCAGCCCCTAGGGAAGCCTAATGAGGAATTTGCTTATTACTTATGGTGAAGAAAAATTTAAGTGGCCCCAACATTCTCCTCTGCCCCCAGAAAGCTTGGGACAGGGAAGAGAATCCATCTGTAAGAAGTAAGCATGAATAAGAAA
>NW_007831350.1:0-770 GCF_000696425.1 Galeopterus variegatus
AAAAAAAAAAAAGAATTATTCATCCCATTTCATGCAAAGAACTCCAGAAAAGATAGATAACTCACTCAGGGTCACACAGTGAAGATGAAGTCAGACCCAATACACACTTATTCTGACTCCCATCCAATTATGTTGTTTGAATTCGTCAACGAAGAACTACTACCACTTGCAATGAACAACATGCCATAGCCTGGTGAACTTGGGTAGTTCACTCTCATGTTCTCTGCTGAAATCAGACCTGCTAAGAATTTCTGTAATATTCATTGCTAGAGAAAGTGACTATGTGAATGACCCAGAGAGACATTTTAGAAGATCTCCTGTGGTCAAAGACAATTCCCCAGGCCTCAGGTCAGGAAATTTGGTTTCCATTCCTTTGTCACAAGCTTTTGCACATCAGAATCCTTCTTTAGGAGTCAAAAAACATTTGAGAAACTTACAAAACGTAAAGTGATCGCAGATTAATATATATAAAATATTATTAGTAGGGATTTTGTCTAGCGTTACTAATTATCTAAAGGAATTACTCTTATCTACTTTTTAAATGTGTATACATACATACACACATATATTAAAATATGTATAATAGTATATATACACTGTTCTTTTCAAATTATATATGCATGTGCTTTATGTATGCATGTGTACATATGCATACATGCTGTTTATGTGCATATATATGTATATGATGGATAAATGTGTGTGTGTATTTGTGTGTGTGTGTGTGTGTGTGTGTGTGTGTGTGTATCTTCCAGTCTAGCTGGGAAATCTGT
>NW_007831351.1:0-770 GCF_000696425.1 Galeopterus variegatus
AACAATGTATAAGGATTCTGTTTTCTCTGCATCCTCTACAGCATTTCTTATATTCTGTCTTGTTGATAATAGCCATTCTAATGAGTGAGACGGTATCTCATTGTGGTTTTAATTTGTGTTACCCTGATGATTAGTGCTATTGAGCATTTTTTTGAGTACTTGTTGGCCATTTGTATGTCTTCTTTTGAGAAATGTCTGTTTAGGTCCTTTGCCCATTTTTAATTGGGTTATTTGTTTTTTTTGCTGATGAGTTGTTTGTGTTCCTTCTATATTCTGCATATTAGTCTCTTGTCAGAGGTATAGTTTGCACATACTTTCTCCTATTCTGTAGCTTGTCTCTTCACTTTGTTGATTGTGTCCTTCACTGTACAGAAGCTTTTTAGTTTGATGTCATCACATTTGTCTATTTTTGCTTTTGTTGCCTGTTCCTTTGAAGTCTTGTTCAAAAAAGGTTTGCCCAGTCCAATTTCATATCCGATTTCCAATAGCATTTCTCCTATGTTTTCTTCTAGTAGTTTTACAGTTTTGAGTCTTAAATTTAAGTCTTTAATCCATTATGAGTTCATTTTTGTGTATAGTTACAGATAGAGATCTAGTTTCAGTCTTCTGCAGGTGGATATTCTGTTTTCCCAGCACCATTTATTAAAGAGGCTGTCCTTTCCCCAGTGGACATTTTTGACACCTTTGTCAAAAATCAGTTGGCTGTAAATGTATGGATTTATTTCTGGGCTCTCTATTCTATTCCATTGTTCTATTTGTCTGTTTTTATC
>NW_007831352.1:0-770 GCF_000696425.1 Galeopterus variegatus
TACAAACCAGCAATTCTATTTCTAGGTATTTACCTATAATAAATAAAAAAATATTTTCACACAAAAATTTCACATAAAAATTTTCATGGCAATTTTATTCATGATAGCCCAAACCTGGAAACTGTCCAGTTTTTGTCAACAGATGAATGTATAAACAAATTGTGATATATTTATACAATGGAATACTACTCAGTAATAAGAATGAACTACTGATATGCACACCAGCATAGATGCATCTCAAAAAACATAGCATTATCCTGAGTGAAAGAAGCAAGACACAAAAATATACATACTGTATTATTCCTTTTTAGAACTTGATATGTATTTTGAGGCTGGATTTTGCTGATTGCCTAGCCATGGTGCAGTCCAACATGACCATGTATTTTTTTTGCAAATTGGAAGCTGGATTGAGGGGTTTGATCGGACTCAAACTTGATGTCTTTGGAATCAATTGGTGGCATATTCTTTCATCAAAGGGCACATAATGTCTTGTTATTTGCTCTCTTTCTATGTTAGCAAATGATCTCTTAATCTATCATTTTATTGGCTGGAATAAGTTTATAACAAGATGCTTTTTCTCATTTGCACTTTGGTTTTTCAGTGATACAGTTCTTAAAGGAAAACAAAGGTAAGTGTTCAGCCATTCCTTTTATTTAACCTGTTTTTAAGATGATGATTTAGTTGCTTATCATCCAATTAGTGTTTTGGGTTTTTTAATGTCATTAGAAATGAATGAACTTAAGGATATTTTATGGGTTCCAATTCGTTGC
>NW_007831353.1:0-770 GCF_000696425.1 Galeopterus variegatus
TCTTGGCCGGCCCTGGGGTGGGCTCAGCCACACTGGAATGGACACCCCATCCTACAGAAAAGGGGTTTATTTGGGGGCATGTGAGTTGGCCAACAGATACGGGAGCCTGCAGCTTTTTAGCAAGACTTATTATCCTCCCCCTACCAGTACCCAGGCTTTCAAGGGATTCCCAAATGCAGGTCAATTCGAGAACGGTGTTGGTCTCTGAGAGCCTGTGCTGGGAAAACGTCCTGGCCCTGCATCCCGGGGGCAGGGGGAAGGGAAGCACACCCCTTGATGAGCTGGCACCTCCCGTGTCCAGCCACTGTGCACACGGGATGCACATGGGACAGACAAGGGCTGAGGACATGCCCCTCATAGCTGCTGGTGAGGTGTGCGTCGGGGGTCATGAGCGACACCCCAAGGTGCTGCTCAGCCTCCCACTCTCACTGCCTTGGTGACAACATTTAACAGAGAAACAAGCGAATGATTAACTCCCTACCCAAATTCCAATTTTAAAATCTTACTTATCTTCCATGTCAGCACTTTGAGATGACTCTAATCGTCTCTCAGCTCTGTGCTAGGGAATCTGTACTGACACTGAGGGTTCGGATGAACAGAGGCTGTTCTAAAGGAGGGTGCTTCTGAGAGACACAGGCCATCTAGCCCTGTTTAAATAAAACTGTAGGGCCGAACCCGTGGCTCACTCGGGAGAGTGCGGTGCTGGGAGCGCAGCGGCGCTGGGAGCGCCGAGGCCGCAGGTTCGGATCCTACATAGGGATGGCCGGTGC
>NW_007831354.1:0-770 GCF_000696425.1 Galeopterus variegatus
TGCCCCCGCACCTCGCTCAGCCAGTGAGCCGCCGGTCTGTATGTGGGATCCGAACCCTCGGGGGGAGCGCTGCCGCGCTTTTGAAGCAGCGCACTGTAGCAGTGCGCCACCGGGCCGGTCCCCGAAATTTGTTTTTTAAACCACCCGGTTTATGGTATTTTGTTATGACAACCTGAGCAGACTAATATACCCAATAACATGTCAATGGAAGAGAGGACAAAAAGGCATTTTCCTTGTCTTTCTCAAAGTGGGATCCCAGAAATTCTGAAGTGTGTGTAAGAATATTAATATTTTGTTTTCACATACTAGGTTTACATACATAGTCCTATTTATTGTTCACAATCTTTTACTTAGTCAGAACTAATATTATTAATCCCATTTTACAGATGATCTAGAACATGGCTAAGCCAAAATTCAACCTAGAGCATTTGACTCAGCCTGATGTTCTTTCCTCCCTTCTCATCCCAGCTGACTCAGAATAGCGCTAAAGGTCTTTCCACTCTTGAGTTAGCTCACAAGTAGAGCATCGTTGGGAAGCCCTGCACTGGTTCAAGGATAATACCCTAGACTCAAAAAGGTACTTCTTAACAGATAAGCATAATTACCTGCTATTGTTCAGGAGAATCCTTATCCAGACTGGGACACTTTTAAAAGCCTCATTTCTTAAAAACTTCTCAGTAGCCCATGAAATCTCAGAATGTGAGCTCGGAGTAAGGACAACCTAAATTGCTAGTAGGCCTCTTTAGAGGAAAATAATATCATTCAAAGCC
>NW_007831355.1:0-770 GCF_000696425.1 Galeopterus variegatus
CGTGGAGGGAAGACCAGTGTGGCCAAAGTAAATGTGGGAACTAGTTAGAAAGCCACGGTTGTCCCAGCTGGGAGGTGGCTGGAAATGGAGGGGTAGGACCTGGGCTGGGCTAGGTACCCAGAGTGAGGGAGAGGGGGGTGCAAGGACCTCACCCCCTTTCTGCTACCTACGGCTGAGTGCAGGAGGTCCCACTTCATGAGAGGACTGTAGAGTCCAGGGCTGGGTATTGTATGAGTTTCCAGAGATGTTATAACAAAGTACCACAAACCAGGTGGCTCAATAACGACAGACATTTACTCTCAGAGTTCTGGAATCTAGAAATCTGAAATCGAGATGTCAACAGGGCCAGGCTGTCTTTGAAACCTCTAGGGGAGGATCCTTCCTCACCCCTTCCAGCTCTGCCGGGCTTGCAGGAGCATCACTCCGAACTCTGCCCCCATCTCCACGTGGCGTTCTCTCTGTGTCTGTCTTCACGTGGTCATCTTTCTACAAAGATACCAATCATGCTGCATTAGGAGCCCACTTGGCTCCAGTCTGACCTTATCTTAGCCAATTATATCTGCAATGGCCCTATTTCCAAATAACATATTCCAAGGTACTGACTGGGGGTTAGGACTTTAATTTTTTTTAGGAGGGTGGGGGCAGACAGAATTCAACCCATAACAGACATGCCACCTTTGAGATGCATGTAGACCTCCAAGTCAAGGTTGGCAGTTGAAGTCCAAAAATGAGGTCTGGGTGTAAACACAAATGAAAACAGATAAGACCCC
>NW_007831356.1:0-770 GCF_000696425.1 Galeopterus variegatus
TTCTTACTATCCAGAATTTTTTAAATTAACGTTTTATCATATTTGTTTCCAGCATTTTTTTTTGTATTAAATTTTTTTCCAGATAAAGTCCCTTTTGCCCAGACCTACCTATTCTGCATCTTCCCTCATTCCCACCCCCACCCCAGGAGGTCACCATTGTCAGGACTTTGGTGTGCATACCTCTTTATCCATCCATAAACTATGCAAGGCATTGCTCTATGTGTGTCTGAGTTTACTTACATGTCAGCGTACACTATAGATCATTCTGTGATTTTATTTTATTTTATTTTATTATTTTATTTTTTTTGTCTTTTTCCGTGTCCGGCAACGGATCGCAACCCTCAGTGTCGCCCCCGCACCGGACCAGGACCGGCAACGGGATCGCAACCCTCGGTGTTGCTCCCGCGCCTCGCTCAGCCAGTGAGCGGGAACTGGTCTGTATGTGGGATCCGAACCCTCAGGCGGGAGCGCCGCCGCGCTTCCCAAGCGGCGCACTATCCAGTGCGCCACCGGGCCGGCCATGTGATTTTATTTTTTTGACTGAACATTACATATCTTGATAAAATGCAAACACATACATAAACATCCGCACATATACAGGTCCTTCTTTATAATAGCTGTATAATCTGCCATCATATGAATATACCACGTATTATTTGTCTATTTCTCTATTTATATTTAAGTTTTCCTAATTTCTTACTATCACAAGTAATGATGCAATGAATATTCTTATACCTGTCTCTCTGTGAATACGTTTATGAGTTAGAAGT
>NW_007831357.1:0-770 GCF_000696425.1 Galeopterus variegatus
AATTTGGTCCTAGATTTTGTTTTGTGTGTGAATATTGTAAATGGGCTTACTTTCTTGATTTCTTTTTCTGCTAGTTCACTGACAGTACAAAATGCTACTGATTTTTGCACATTGATTTTGTGTCATACAACTTTACTGAATTCATTCATCATGTCTAAGAGTTTTGGGCTAGTCATTAGGTTTTTCTATATATAAGATCATGTTATCTGCAAACAGGGACAATTTGACTTTGTCTTTTCCAGCATGGGTGCCCGTTACTTCTTTCTCTTGCCTGATTGCTCTGGCTAGTACTTCCAGTACTATGTTAAATAGAAGTGGTGACAGTGGGCATTTTTTTCTTGTTCCTGTTTTTAAAGGAAAGGCTTTCAGCTTTTCCCATTCAGAATGATGTTGGTGATGGGTTTGTCATATGTGGCTTTTTGAGTGTTGAGATATTTTCATTTTATACCTAGTTTGATTAGTCTTATCATGAAGCAATGTTGAATTTTGTCAACTGCTTTTTAAAAATCATTTATTGTGATAATCACATGTTTTTTGTCCTTGATTTTGTTGATGTAGTGTATCACATTTATTGACCTGTGTATGTTGAACCATCCTTGCATCCCTGGGATGAATCCCACCTGGTCAAGATATATAATCTTTTTGATGTGCTGCTGTACTCTGTTTGCTGATATTTTGTAGAACATTTTTCTGTCTATGTTCATCAAAAATATTGGCCTGTAGTTTTCTTTTTTGTTGTATCTTTGTCTGATTTTGGTATCAGGGTGATG